>NC_044503.1:37628518-37708518 GCF_902362185.1 Chanos chanos | reverse complement strand
TTATTTTTCACTGTTTGCTCAAGATCTCAAATTAATTAGGTTGTTACCTCGAGAAAACAAAGCTTTGTTATTTCATGATAATGACATAGATAAGTCGAGATCTGGAGAAAACAAAGAAAAATAACACGTTATCATGAGAAAATGGAATCTAAATTAAATGTTAATTCGTGGCATCTTTGGGCTTCCACAGGTAGGCTAAACGATTTGCAATGTGATTGGTTCAGTTGGACTAGCGATGTCTATTTCGAGGTCAGAGAACTTCCTCTTCTCGGACGTATTACACCCCTCCATGTCGTAAACTCTAGGGGCGAGGCATCTAAACTGAGAATATTTGGGGGCATGATATTTAAATGACGATCGTTATCGGCCGCCACATTTATCAACACCCGATCATTCTTATGCTGGTATTGGCAAGATACGAGTGTTTCATGAATCACACGCGAACTGTCATAAGATGATTTCTGCACTCACATCTGCGCTGTTTTCTACGTTAAATCAATAAATGAGGGCCAGTGTGTGTATGTTTATGCGTGGGTGTTGGAGACACACACACATCTAAATACACACTCGCTCTCTTGTTCTCATCTACATAAGAAAGAACACAAACTCTGGCCCTGTTTAGACCTTGCATTAGATCTGATTGTGGTGATCTGATCACAAGTGGACAGCTCTAAAGTTTGTCCATTTAAAGTTCCTGACTTTACAATCTGTCTCCACATGTGTCTCCAGTGACCAATTGCAATCGGATCTCACTTCCCCGCTCTATATGCAAATAAACATGTACATCATTTCCAACACTTGACCCTTTTCACTGGATTTCAGTTTGGCTTTTTTGATAGGAGACAGTGTTTATGACATGTGAGATGAGAGATGATCATTGATGGCCGTTTTGGGACATTAAGCCACATTAAGAGGTTTCCTTATTGTGTGTGTCAGTGGAGAGGAAAAGGTTTAAAATGAGATAACGACCGTACTCCTAGGATTTCAGTTTTGATTTTTTGACAGGAGGGAGTGTTTCTGACAGTAGATGTCCGAGAGAAATTTGGTGATCACTGATCGCAGTTTTGGAACATTAAGCCACGTTAAACTTTTTCACGTTAAACATTGTTGTTTTGAACCGGTGGGAGCAACAATGCATTTCCTGTGCCTAGTCTGTCGGAAATTAAAAGAGAAAGAGGAAGAACTCAAAAAAATATCCATTCTGCCTGTTGTTGTTGTTGTTGCCTGTTGTCACACTTTAATATGACGCTGTTGGCCCACGAATGAGTACGTACGTGAATGAGCTCGTACCTCCGTGTACGAAGAGGGGGCAGTTGAGCAAGCGGTTGTTCAATGTGGTCGAGATCGCATTCGCGTTTGCACCGCTAAAATAATGTGGTCATATGTGGCCAAGACCCCCTCCAAATGTGGCCTAAGCGACTGGATCTCAGTGCGACATCAATGCATCTTGGGGGCATTTTCACCTGTACTTTAGAGCTGTCCACCGGTGATCGGGTCACTAAAATCGGATCTAGTGCAAGGTGTAAACAGGACCTCTCTCTGTCACACACACTCAGAGATAATATCTCTTTTGAACACACACACACACAGACTCCCTCTTGTAACAAGCACACACACACACACACACAATCTCTCTTCTGTACAAACATATAGACACTCCCTCTCTCCACACGCACACACGCACAATCTCTCATCTGTACAGATAAACATACACATCAGGTGCATCAACGAGGGGTGCACCGATCCGAATTTTTCAGTCCCGATACCGATATCGGGGCATCAGGTATCGGCCTATACCGAATACCGATCCGATACTAGTGTTTAATTAATAAGCTGTATACCTCACTGTGTGGAAGAGACTGGGATCATTCTTTTACGTGTAAGGCAACATCAGGCTTGACTTAAACATCGCTTTCCTAACTTTGTAAAACAAAATGTAACAAATAAATACAAATATATATCAATTTACTTGATAGTTCTTTATCATTAAAATAATAATCATGCACCAGCAGCTGAGTAAAAAATCCTCAAAATGAACAGGGATTACAATTCAAGTGTAAACCTTTTAATGCAGCAACAAATTTGTCAGGAATTAAAATTCCAGTATAAAACAAAACTGCATCAAATGAGAACGAAATGTAAGTATTAAATCACAGCTAAGTCACAAGCTAAGGAGCCCTCGTTTTCAATGACTGCTCATTCACAACAATGAATTCTTTTGTTATTTTTGTCGCTTTAACGCAAGTTTCCCGTGTCTTTGCAATGCACCCGACAAAGTTAACTGCTTCTTCGAATTGCCCCCCTTTTTTGGTTGGTTGAATTCGTCGTGTTCTTTGGTGTGATACTTATGGAGGTGCTTGATTAAGTTGGTTGTGTTATAGTTTGCAGTGCTACCATCACCCCATGAAACACTGGCTTTATAGCACGGTTTGCCGGTGTCTGCCTGATAAAACTGGTGAAAAAATCGCTAAATTAAAAACTCTAACGAAGGCTACCCCTAAACAGGACATTTGTGTTTTGACAGCGAAACAGCATTGCAAGCTGCAAAGACACAGTGGGTACATTGGATTTCAACCCGGCAGCAGCGCACTTTCAGATGTTACACGTTACAGACGTTTCGTAATAGAACTTGCCATAGAACTTGCTGACGTAGCAAGCGTGAAATACCTCCAAACTGCTGACCCTTTGCTGTTAGCTCCCTCCATGCTACGTTAGCTCTGCTTTTAGCAAAATGTATGGGTCTACCGGCTGCTTTTAAAGACATGCGCACATAGACGTAAGCATAGAATAACACAGAACTGAATAAATCAGCTCCATTGTCACCAATACCCGATCCAGCTATATGAGTATCAGACCGATATCCGATATCGACATCCCTACTTTCAACACAAACACACACACACACACACACACGCAATCTCTCGTCTGTACAGACAAACATACACACGCTCCCTCTTTCAACACAACACACAAGCACATATACTCTCTCTCTCTCACTCAAACACACAAAAATACAAGTCAACCATCCCTGTCACGCAGACACCAAAACACACACACTCACACACACACGTCTGTATACATATCTAAGTGGGGAGTTCTGTAAGTTTCATGTAACTAAAGAATACTAACCTATCCCTAACCCTCACCCTAACCCTAACCTTAACTCTAACCAAAGAAATGTTTTGACACTGTTTGGTTCACAGACAAACACACACACACACACACACACATACTCTTTCTCACAGATACATACACAAATGCAAATGAACTCACTCCCTCTTTCAAACAAACATATGTCTCTCTCTCTCTCTCACACACGCGGTCCTGTTATACTTACTTGAGTGTGTCCAGTCGACAGTGTGGATCCATCTTTCTGTCAGAGAGCAGCTTCACTCCTGAGTCTCCTGGTTCATTGTAGCTCAGATCCAGTTCTCTCAGGTGTGAGGGGTTTGAACTCAGAGCTGAAGCCAGAGAAGAAAAACCTTCCTCTGTCACCAAACAATGAGATAACCTACAGAGAGAGAGAGAGAGAGAGGGGCAGAGAGATAGTAGGTGTGTGTGTGTGGAAGGAAGGGAGAGAGACTCAGTGTGAGTGGTAAGATACAGTTGTAATGAAATGGAGAGTGTGTGTGAGTGTTTCAGTGTAATCCCTGATGTCCTGAGAGTGGTGATACTGATTAACTGCTGATTTAAACACAAGACACAGCACAGGACACAAACTCATCCTTATGGCTATGACTGAAAACCACCCACCATCTGACCACAAGATTAGGACAGGAACAACATCACTGAGAGAGAGAGATTTTAGAGTTTGGGATGTGAACCTAAAGGTTTTAAACATATGAAACAGCTCCTGATCTGAGCTGTGTAGTTATTAGAGCAGCAAAGAGGACATTTGACCTGTTTCAATCTTTTTGTCCTTTCACCAGGAAGAATGAGATGTGATTAACTGTGTGGGTAAAGTTCTCACTTTTTATGGACTATAGTTTCTGTGTTTTCCCTTCTAGTCAGCATTTAAACACATAAAGTAATAATGACATTTACCATAACACACTGACAATACTTTACAGAGGGGCTGCTGGTTTGAAACACACACACACACACACACACACACACACACACACACACACAGGTATCATGGTCTGACTGACTGATTTGCAGCTTTCTTGTCTCTCCAGTCCTATTATGCAGTATGAAAACTCAATACAATAAATCAATGTTCAGACTGAAGACTACACTTATTACTGTCTGTGTAATCCTGTTACTCTTACAAATACATGGTACAAAAGACTATCTATAACTACAGAGAGTCAAAATCATATAGTGTCTTTTTTTAAATGGCTGATGACATCATACCAACACAAACACTTCCTCTGAGAGACAAATGTAACAGTTATGTAAACAAAAGCAAAGTCATATTTGGGACAGTCAGTTTTCACTTTGGGATAGTTGAGAAAAAGTTTCAGGAAAGTTCTAGGATGGTTTTGAAAACAGTTAGTCTGGATCCCTGCTTAAAACATTAATTCAGACAAAACATATTATCAGTTTTGTATTTTCAATAACTGACTAACACTGACCTCAGTATCTCCAGTTTACAGTGTGGATCTTTCAGTCCCACACAGAGAAACTTCACTCCTGAATCCCGAAGGTCATTGTTACTCAGGTCCAGTTCTCTCAGGGGACAGTTTACTGACTGTAGAACTGAGGCTATAGATGAACAGGACTGTTCAGTGAGTTTACAACCAGCAAGTCTGGAGAGAGAGAGAGAGAGAGAGAGAGAGAGAGAGAAAGAGATGACAAACACAGATATAATTATATATTCACAGTCATATTCACATATCCATAAATATTCAAATAGGTGAAAGTAGTCAACCAGAATGACATAATAATAACACGACTACTTGACTAGTTTTAAAATAATCAGTAACACTTTACAATAAGACTACCCTTACAAAGGGTTTGTGAACGGTTTATAATTAGATTATAAATTAGGTTGTGAACATTTTATAAATCATTAATAAGCTGTTATAAACCATTAGTTAAAAAGCGCAACAGTCACCCGTTGCTTGCCAAATAGTGATCCCACATTTATCTGTATTGTTAAGCCTCTGATCTCATTGGTTACTTAGCTTACTTTGTCTTCTCCATCAGCCAGCATTTATACCTGTCACCCCCTCAGATATTTGTTAATAAGTTACTAGCACTTAACCACCATTAACATATCTTAATAGTCAAAAAGTTTCATCTGGCATATCCAGTTATTGCATATCAAATTCTCATAACAAATTACCAAATTCATACACTAAGGCTGCAATATTGTTTACCATGACATTTTCAGCATGCTATCAGCAGCCATCCTCATTACTATCATGGGTTTTGATATGACGTATGCAGTCATATTAAAGTGGTATGTTGGGGGTAGACGGGATGAGCTTCCCAGCATGCCTTGGGGCGATGGACTGTTGTTTAACCCCAGTTCACCATTGTTCAGTTTCTGTTTCCTGTTGTGGCCAGTGGAAGTGTATGTGTATTGTTCATCATGTAGTCTTGCATTGTGTAGTCAGTTCTTGTGATAGTTTAATGTAATCTGTTTACCGTAAATATAATTGTCTGCATGAATGATGTACTTCCCTCCTAATGTGTTAGTATTACGTTACCTCCTGGCAAAATAAAAGGCGCTCTCTTCACTCTAGAGAAAATTCAGCCACTCATTAGTAAATGCTGATGTGTTTTACACTTTACAATAAGGCTCCTGTTTGCCAGTTATAAATGTTAGTAGCTCATCAGCAAATGGTCATAAAAAGGAGATGAAGCCGACTGTTTATCATGCTCACTGATAAAAGGAGAACATAAAGTCAGCTAAGCAAGATCTGAGATTTAACAGAATAGACAGACAGTGCAGCAGTGACTTGATCTTGCCAAATAGTGAGCCCGCATCGATGTCTGAAAACTGAGTTATAACTTGTTTATAATTGCTTATTAATTATTTATAAGGTGTTTACAACTTAATTAATAACCCAATTGTAAACCATTTATGAATCCTGTAAAAGGGTAGTCTTATTGTACAGTGGTACCAAATAATCTCCATCAGATCCAAGATCCAAACCTGTCCCAGTCAAGCCGTTTGTTAACTATCAAACTGATCTGTAAGTGAAGTATAAGGCAAATGACTAGGGATCAACATTCATTCCCAACATAATAACCTGTCCCCTCACTTTCTCTCTCTATATACTGTCTTCCACCGTATACCGCTAGCACAGGAAACAAATTCATCCTTATGGCTATGACTGCTGACAACTCGTCATCTAACCACAAGATCATACCTGCCAACATTTAGGTCTAAAAATAGGGGAGATTTTTTTTTGGGGGGGGGGGGGGGGGGTTGGGGGGGCTATAAGTAAACAAATATCACAGAGGCACTGCAGTTGAACACAGTGGTGCAAAATACATCAATTTATATTGACATTTATCATTTCACAAACATAATATTAATAAGTCTGTCTATGTATGCATTTGCCTCTGAGTTTATGTGTGTGTTGTTGTATGTTGCTGTATGCTTGTAAGTACGTGTGTATAAGTGAATGTGAGTGTGCATGTTGTAATGAGCATGATGACATGGTGTGCACGTGAGTGGACAGTATAAAAGCCTTGTAGCGCGCAGGTTGTGTGTGTGGGGGAATGAAACATTACAGCTCTTCTGGTGGCTTCCCTATCCATCTGTGCCTCAAATAAAGAGCCATTGGTAAGCTGCCCCAAGTCCGTGTGTGCCGCACGGGTGGGCCTCCGCTAACATTAGGGAGCAGTAAGTAATGTCCTCTCCGTTAGCTTGTGCTATTCCTCTAACTTAACCATCACAGTACTGCTAACGTCTAATAGGTGTCCGTGTATGATGATTACTCATTATAAAGTTTGAGGGCCATGCAAATGATGGGAGTTTCCCGGGAGAAACAACAAAACGGGAGGGCGCCGGGAGATGGCGCTGAAATATGGGAGAAACCCGGGAAAAACGGGAGTGTTGGCACGTATGCACAAGATGAGGACAGGAACAATATCACGGAGAGAGAAAGATATTTTTTAGTTTTGGGGTGTGAACATAAACGTTTTAAACATATGAAACAGCTCCTGATCTGGGCTGTGTAGTTATTAGAGCAGCAAAGAGGACATTTGAACTGTTTCAATCTTTTTGTCCTTTCACCAGGAAGAATGAGATGTGATTAACTGTGTGGGTAAAGTTCTCACTTTTTATGGACTATAGTTTCTGTGTTTTCCCTTCTAGTCAGCACTTAAACACATAAAGTAATAATGACATTTACCATAACTCACACTGACAATACTTTGTTCTTTACAGAGGGGCTGCTGGTTTGAAAAACACACACACACACACACACACACACACACACACACACACACACACAGGTATCATAGACTGATTAACTGATTTGCAGCTTTCTTGTCTCTCCAGTCCTATTATGCAGTATGAAAACTCAATACAGTAAATCAATGTTCAGACTGAAGACAACAGTTATTACTGTCTGTGTAATTGTGTTACTCTTACAAATACATGGTAAAAGACTATCCATAACTATAGAGAGTCAAAATCATATATTTTTTTAAATGGCTGATGACATTACAGCAACACAAACACTTCATCTGAGAAATAAATATAACAGTTATGTAAACAAAAGCAAAGTCATATTTGGGACAGTCAGTTTTCACTTTGGGATACTTGAGACAAAGTTTCAGGAAAGTTCTAGGATGGTTCTGAAAACAGTTAGTCTGGATCCCTGCTTAAAACATTAATTCAGACAAAACACATGATCATATATTGTATTTTCAATAACTGACTAATACTGACCTCAGTATCTCCAGTTTACAGTGTGGATTCTTCAGTCCCTCATAGAGAAACTTCACTCCTGAATCCTGAAGGTCATTGTTACTCAGGTCCAGTTCTCTCAGGGGACAGTTTACTGACTGTAGAACTGAGGCTACAGCTTCACAGGACTGTTCAGTGAGTTCACAACCAGAAAGTCTGGAGGGAGAGAGAGAGAGAGAGAGAGAGAGAGAGAGAATGATGACAAACACAGATATAATTATATATTCACAGTCATATTCACATATTCATAAATATTAAACTAGGTGACAGTAGTCAACCAAAGTGACATAATAATAACACGACTAGTTGACTAGTTTTAAAATAATTACCATCTGATCCAAGATCCAAACCTGTCCCACTCAAAACACCAAAGAAAACCGTTTGTTAACTATCAAATTGATCTGTAAGTGAAGTATAAGGCAAATGACTAGAGATCAACATTCATTCCCAACATAATAACCTGTCCCCTCACTTTCTCTCTATATACACTGTCTTCTACCGTATACCGCTAAACCCCTGAATCACACTATTAAGTCTCCACTGCTTTTTCAAAGCCGTACTTCCCTATTTTACCAACAAGTTCAGTTGTCCATTCATTTAAAAACCTTTACCGAGTTAATGACCAATATGAACACAGCAAACTACAGAATCTGCAAGAGAAAAGTAGATTTCAGTCAGAGATTTCTCCGGTCTTCGACTGAAAGTGGACACGCTGTGTCTGGAGAGAGAATCCCCTCACATAGTATAGCTAACGTGTCAGAGGCTAATTACAAAACCGTTTGAACACACATTGGAAGAGATACGGTGACTCATATAAAAATGCATTTTTATGTTGCTTGAGGGAACAAGACTTACTTTGAATGTTAACGGACAGTGAATCAGGTGCTGCTGTCATTTCTAACAAACTGGACTCTTTCCCGTTCTCCAGTTTTTACCTCAGAGAACTCGCTCGGTCTTTTACGTTTCTGTTCCTGCAGTTCGCGGGTTTGAGAAATGAGTCTCTCGCTTTTCTGTCAGGTTTGGAATAATAATCCCATCACGTGCTACGGCTAACGTGTCACAGACTAAATACAAAACCGTTTGAGCTCAAATAAAGATGGATAGTCGAAATATTTGTCTGATTATCTCTTCATTCAAATACACAGAAAGGATACGTACACTGTGTGTAAAGAGAGAGAAAGTGGACGCCCTAGTGGAAATTCCAGTTGAAAAACCAGTAGCCAGTCTATTGGGATGAACTGGTCTCTATTGGTCTCTACTGGTTTCTATTAGTTCCAACTGGGTTTTGAGATTCTATTGGTTTGCCCAGTTAAGAATACAAGTTTAAACCATTTTAAACCCGTTCAGACCAATAGAGCCATGGGCAGTGGCTGCTCCACCAGTTCAACCCAGTTGAAACCAATAGGATGTAACTGGTGTTGTCTGCTATTCATTTCAACTATCAATTAGTCTCAACTCAACAAACCCAATACCTGCACTTGGTGAGAAAGTGCTGTACATTGAGAATGCACTCAAAAATAATGAAATATAATTAAATGAATTGTTCGATTCATCAATTAACAACGTACAAAGTGCACTAAAGAGAATACATTGATTTTTTTTTAAATGTCCAGTCATTTGTAAAACATTTGAACCACTAGCGTTTCTTTTAAAAATAAGTGTTTAAATTGAACATGAAATTCATATTCAGTTTAAAAACACTAATTTTTAAAGTTGTATGTTGCTTAAAGAAAGTTCTCTGCCTTCCTGCTGGTCAGTTTTTATTAATTATATTTTGCCGGCTATAACTGCATGACCAAAGAAGTGCACACACTGTTTATCTGGACATGATCATACTGAAACAATTATATTACATCAGAGCAAGCATTTTGATCACATGATCAGCTTGTCCTCCGTCTCGACTGAAGAGATACCTGGGAAGGGGGCGTGGCCCCTAGCCCTTCTTGAGTAATCTGATTGGTGTATTCAAAAATCCTTGCTGTAACGTCGCACGAAGGCAAGCAATCAAAACCCGCGAATTTCGCTTCCGGTAAAACGCAGCTTTACAGTTACAACCTACAGTTAGCCTTTGTTCACACAGTAAAAAAAAAAGTTTGCTCTGGTAAGGTACTTGGAAGATAATTATCGGGCTGTTGTTCCCTTTTCTCGTATAAACAATTTCGACGAAACAACCAAGTACTGGGTGTTCGGATGACGGAGCCTGCTGTAATTTCAAACTTTTCAATACGCGCCGATTACATCTACTCTCTGTTCGATCTGGAATGAAAATCCCCACACATGCTATAGCTAACATGTGTCTCGGAGCAGAAAACCGTTTGAATTCTAAACGGATCATTTAAATATTTCGCCCATTATTAATGCATTACATTACACAAAACGCATACTTACATTGTGTTTTAACGTATGGAGGACGAAGACAGTGGAGTCGATTGCAGTTATTTCCAATCTTTTCTGACACTGACGGTTACTTCTAATTTTACCTCAGAAACTTGCCGTGCGCGTTGGCTGTTTTGGCAGACTTCAGAAATTAGTCTCTAGATTTGCTATTGGCTGTTAGGTTGCCAAGCGATGACAGCCAAGAATCATCTTTTTTTGCTTATTTGATAGATAGATAGATAGATAGATAGATAGATAGATAGATAGATAGATAGATAGATAGATAGATAGATAGATAGATAGTGTCACGACTCGGCTCAAAAGAGGTGACAAAAAGAAGGGCAGAACACGCACAGATCACATTAAGGACAAAGCAAATTTATTATAAAAGGAAAAACACCCATAATTTAACAATTAGACTGGTAGTCAGTAGTATCAGTAGTGTAGGCAAGGTATGGATGTGTGTTAGAGAAGTGTGAGGGTGTTGAAATGGAGCAACCAAAATCCTCAGGAAACAAAAGGTGGAGACCTGAGGAAAAGAGAAACAGAAAAGAGTTAGAAGGAAGGGGGGAGGGCAAGAGAGGGGAAGAACCGTCAGTTCCCTTTAGGCTTTATACACCTGGAGATCAGAACACCCTGGTGCCCAACATCAACCAGGACGGCCCTCCCACTCCAACACCCAACTGCACCCAACACAGATACAGAGCAGAGGCCGTCACAATAGATAGTATTTGTTCCCATGGGAAAATTAGTTTGCAGCACAGTCACAAGGCATTTCATCACAACATCACAGACTTCCTAACAGACCAACAGACATACTCGATGAATACCGCCCTTACACCCACATTTTCGCTTCGTCTGTGTAGTACCTCTCTTAGGATTTGTTCTAAGACAGTGCGGTATCAAGTCTACAACGGCTGAATAGTCTGGAGATATGTGATCGTGAAACGACAGTTAGAATTCTCTGCTGTATTGGATCTCACAGGCTGCGTCACCAGTAACATAACCATGGTTGCGTCCTTGGGTAAAATATATGTTTAAAATCACCATAAACAATCCAATCCCAGCACCATAACGCGAAACCTATAGTTGAAACTTCAGTACAGGCAAAGTCTGAAGTAAGGAGCATAAACGACACGATAAAAACATACAAATGCCAAGTGTGAAACACAGCAAGGCAGCCACAGAGCAGCGCCCCACAAGTCACCATGGCTGGGATTTGTAGACGTCTGTTCTGAGATCATTCTTTCACTGATATAGTTACGGTTCAGTGATGTTTACGCATCAAATGACTTTAATTTGTTTTCTGCTTCGCCATATCAGAATATTACAATGAGGTCGAAATCTTCAAAATGCCTTATGAGGTTATTTTTTTCTTTTCCCCCAACCCCTGACTACTGTTTCAGTAAAAGACATGTTTGTCGTTTGTGGGTTTATAGGATGGGTGACAATAGCATGACGATGTCTCTTATAATCATACTGTATGTTTTATTATAGTGTAACCTCAGTAAACTACTGTTGGTCAATCTCTTTAAATACAAGGCTCCTGATGCCCCTGTATAGTAAATGGTTAAATGTGAACAAGTAAAATGTAAACTAGTTGTGGAGTACAGTTCTATCCTGTGGTGTCTTCTGTTTCACACTGGGACACAGCACAGCAAGATTTCAGCATATAAATCAACATAACAAGAGATCATTTTAATCCAGACCACACAAAAGATACACAAGAAAAGACATGAAAACTGATAAATTTAGGTGAATTAATTCAGCTAGAGATCTAATCCACAGGCAAATCCAGTGTAAAGAAATGACACAAAACATTTTATTAAAAATATCTTTTCAGTTCCCGACTATTACTGACCTCAGTATCTCCACTTTACAGTGTGGATTCTTCAGTCCCACACAGAGAAACTTCACTCCTGAATCCTGAAGGTCATTGTTACTCAGGTCCAGTTCTCTCAGGGGACAGTTTACTGACTGTAGAACTGAGGCTACAGATGAACAGGACTGTTCAGTGAGATTACAGCCAGCAAGTCTGGAGAGAGAGAGAGAGAGAGAGAGAGAGAGAGAGAGAGAGAGAGAGAGAGAGAGAGAGAGAGTCACAAGAGCTTGAAATGTATTTAAATTTTCCTATATTAATCTTTATGTACAGACTATGATTTTGATCTTGTTCACAAAGTCAAAACCTATCCGTCAGCTACAAACTGTTCTAAGGCTGATAAAAATGTCTTTGTCAACACTGAACTGAAACATTGACCATGAAAACCACTGTTTTACACCCTGGTTTGACAAACAAGGTTCTTTTACTATTTCCAAATGTGTAATAAATGTAAATAGGTGTAAAGCTGTAATTGTTTTGAATTAATGTAAATAGTTCTTTTTAAAAAAGCTTTCAAACATTTTCTGGCCCATGAACAAGGTCTGGTTCTGAAATCCGGCCCATTTGAATGAGTAGTTGAAAAGCCCTGGCCTATGTACTGTGGTATCAGACCTATTAAAACTGAGGAGACTAAAAATAATGATAAAAACAGTTATAATAATGTATAACACACAACCTGCATATTTTATATGCACAGATATTTCACTGCCCATCATCCATATACTGTAATGTCATGTATGTAAGTTTGCCTCCATGAATCTATTCTCTCCTGTAATGTTTATGGTATATAATATTTGATGATATCCAATAATTTCAAAACTGAAAACAAACTGAGAATACTTCCAAAAACACATACCTGCATCTTGGAACATGGCACAGATCAGCCATATTTCATTTTCCTTTCATATAATGCAACTATAAGAGTGTTACTTTTTAAAAACATGTCAAACTAAAAACTCACAGAGCTTTTCTGCAGCACCTCACAGCTGGGAGCAGTCTCCTACGACCCTCATCTGATGTCTTGTATTTCTTCAGGTCAAACTCATCCAGCACCTCCTCTGACATCAGAAACATGTAGGCCAGTGCTGTGCAGTGTGCAAGTGAGAGTTTAGTTCTGTAATTTTCAGACTTGACAAAAGCCTGAATTTCTTCATGGAGAGAGTTATAATTCATTTCAGTCAGGCAGTGCAGTAGATTGATCCATCTCTCAGGCGGGACACCATCTTTATTCAGCTTTTTGATGTAACAGCTTATTTTCTTGATGTTTATTTGGTAGTTCTGTGTGTGTGTCAGCAGGCCTTGTAGGAGTTTCTGGTTGGACTCCAGTGAGATGCCATGAAGGAAGCGGACAAACAGATCGAGACGTCCATCCTTACTCTCCAGAGATTTATTCACAGCTTTCTTCAGCAACTCAGCCAACCAAAGATATTTTGGCTCCATTCTGGTCTCTTCCTGCATAAAATACTCCAGTGCCTCCATGTTCCTGTTTACATAGCAGTAAAACACATAGAGAGCAGCAAAGAACTCTTGAACACTCAGATGCACAAAGGAGTAGACCTTCTTCTGACCAAGCACAGATTCCTCCTTAAAGATCTCAGTACAAATCCCAGAGTACACTGTGGCTTCACTCACATCAATGCCACATTCTCTCAGATCCTTTTCATAAAACATGATATTGCCCCTCAGCAACTGATTAAAAGCCAGTTTGGCAAGTTTCAGAAAGATCTCCTTGCTTGATTCCAGAAGATTCTTTGAGTCTGTCTCAATTTTCTCCTCATATTTCTGCTTCTTCATTTTAGTCTGAATGAGCAGGAAGTGTGTGTACATCTCAGTCAGAGTTTTAGGGATCTCTTTAACATTGTCTTGACGCAGCATTTCCTGAAGCACAGTGGCTGAAATCCAACAGAACACTGGGATGTGACACATGATGTGGAGACTCACTGATGTCTTGATGTGTGAGATGATTCTGTTGGCTTGACTCTCATCACTGACTCGTTTTCTGAAGTATTCCTCTTTCTGTGAATCACTGAATCCTTGGACTTCTGTCACACGACTGATGAATTGAGAGGGGATCTGACTGGCTGCTGCTGGTCTGGAGGTTATCCAGATGAGTGCAGAGGGAAGAAGATTTCCTTGAATGAGGTCTGATATCAGCATACTCACTGATGATGTTGTGGTCACATCACACAGACTCTGACAAAAATTCAACTGAAGTCGACTCTCATCAAAACCATCAAAGATGAATAGCATTTTACAGTCATTATATTTCTTTGGATCCAAGTCCTTCAGTTCTGGGTGAAACTCTAACAGGAGTCCATGAAGACTGAACTGTTCATCTTTAACCAAGTTCAGTTCTCTAAAAGGAAGAACCAGCATGAAAGCAATGTCCTGATTGGTCCTTCCTTCTGCCCAGTCCAGAATGAACTTCTGCACAGAGACTGTTTTTCCAATTCCAGCAATGCCCTTGGTGAGTACAGTTCTGATTTCTGGCTTTTTTCTGTCCCCTTCA
Organism: Chanos chanos; assembly: GCF_902362185.1. Classification (NCBI taxonomy): domain Eukaryota; kingdom Metazoa; phylum Chordata; class Actinopteri; order Gonorynchiformes; family Chanidae; genus Chanos; species Chanos chanos. The sequence goes on along the minus strand of NC_044503.1, from coordinate 37,693,881 downwards.
GGTTCCTGACTAAACGAGGCTTTTTTCTGCTCTTTAGGTCTGTTGGTTGACAATGGTTTGAAGATGTCATTGCAGCTGATTGGTTTGTCTTGAGAAACCCATTTCCTGGATACTGATTCAATCTGTAAAACCTCATGTTTCTCATTCACTCCTTCACTCTCTCCCTCTGTAATGTAGAGCTCTGTGTAAATGCTGTTGAGGAGGGTTTGGTTTTCTTTCAGTGCAACACCTTCATATAAGCACTCATACTTCTTTTTCAGGGTGGTTTTATGACCCTCAATGATTCTCAGCAGGACATCATCTGACTCAGACACAGATGTGTTATGTTGGCCGTTTTGGCTGCATCCAGATTGATTCTCAATAAGATCTGTCTCCACACTGCAGAGAGAGAGAGAGAGAGAGAGAGACAGAGAGAGAGAGAGAGAGAGTTGGTTAAAAAACATAATCTCTCAGAACTTGCTGACACAGACCACACTTGGACTGATCCTGGATCAGACCTGAGTTTCCATATTTGACAGATACTTTCTTTGGGAGTCATATGACTCCATCAAGGCTGGCAGACTGAACCCTTCTCATCAGCCTTGTAGTTGAGTTTAGGGCTCATATACAGTTGGGATGATAGTGATGAAGTGTAACAATAATGATTGACAGCTGTTTAGGGCTTAGCCGTGTCTATTGAGGGAAAAGTGCTGTTAATTCACTGCCCACATTTTTCCTCCCTGTCCGGGGATCAAACCAGCAATGGTTCGGCCCCAAGCCCACTTCACTAACCTTTAGGCCCCGGCTGCTCAGTTTGGTTACTGACAGAATTTCAGACAGAGAATCAATTCTTGATCAGTGTTAATTCCAATTAAAAACAATAAGTCATCCAAATCATTGTTCCTTAAATCTCTCTCCACAGTTTTGATGGTTGTGAACTGTGTCCTTATGGGATGAGAATGATTTGAATGGTGTGTAAAGAATGGGGCTGACTGGGTTTATTTAGTGCTTGTATAATTGTTCCTGTAGAAACCACAGTAATGAATGAGGGCTGTTATACAGGGAGAGACATTGCACTGCAGTGATTTTTGTGCACTGGGTCTTCCAGTATTACCACACACCCTACACACCAATTTATCATTCTTTCCCAGTACTGACTGATACTGGTCTTTACTGTGCTGTCCTGTTATGTGAGCTTTGTCTCCTCTGTGAGTGGAGTCAATCACACATTTATATTTTCTCATGTTTTTATGGGAACTCAGTGTCTTACTGAGTCAGTTCTGCTACATTTATGGAGGAGACTCACTGTGGTTCAGAGGGGACTGGTTCTCTGCTGAAGTCTGGAGGTTTATGCATGGATCTGTCACTCTTCATAGACACACAGCTGGGTACTGGAGATCCTGGTCTCTGAGACTGAGGTCTTGGAGAATTGAGCAGGTAAGTCAGTGCAGAATATACAGCATATCATGTCATAAACACTGGTCAGTGTGACAGAGTGACAATAAGGAATCATCTGCTGAAAAATCATCTGAAAATCATTGAAGAGTTTACAGGTAAAGTGACTGAATCAGTATGTGACAGTTCCTGTTGTTTGGTGACCATTTCATTTAATCATATCAATGTTTGGTTTCATAACAGCCAAGAACTACAACATATGAACAGCATTTTGTTTGTGTTTTAGTTTCACTCTCTTTGATTCCAAATATCTGAATGAAAATATCCACACATCTCACTGTAACCTGTGTGACCTCTCTTTAGCTGTGTTTATACACACTTATACTATCAGTGTGAATATATTATACACAGTGTCAATATCTGTTTATATTAGACATAGAGTTAATACAGTATAAATACAGTCACTCACTGTGACTCAGAGGGAACTGGTTCTCTGCTGAAGTCTGGAGGTTTATGCATGGATCTGTCACTCTTCATAGACACACAGCTGAGTACTGGAGATCCTGGTCTCTGAGACTGAGGTCTTGGAGAATTGAGCAGGTAAGTCAGTGTATAATATACAGCATATCATGTCATAAACACTGGTCAATGTGACAGAGTGACATAAAGGAATCATCTGCTGAAAAATCATCTGAAAATCACTGAGGAGTTTACAGGTAAAGTGACTGAATCAGTATGTGACATTTCCTGGTGTTTTGTGACTACTTCATTTAATCATATCAATGTTTGGTTTCATAACAGCCAAGAACTACAACATATGAACAGCATTTTGTTTGTGTTTTAGTTTCACTCTCTTTGATTCCAAATATCTGAATGAAAATATCCACACATCTCACTGTAACCTGTGTGATCTCTCTATAGCTGTGTTTATACACACTGACGTTGTCAGTATGAATATATTATACACAGTGTTAATATCAATTTATATGATACATGCAGTTAATACAGTCACTCACTGTGACTCAGAGCAGACTGCTTCTCTGCTGAAGTCTGGAGGTTTATGCATGGATCTGTCACTCTTCATAGACACACAGCTGGGTACTGGAGATCCTGGTCTCTGTGTCCTGTAGTCAACAGGATCCTCCTCCTCACACTGTCCAGACTGACTCATTCTACAGACAGTGTTCTTCTCCTCTCTGTCCCCACAGTCAGTCCTTTTAGTTTTCTCCATTCTCACAATGTCCAGTGAGACTTGTTCAGGTCTGTGGACACAGAGAATACACTTGTTTTAGTCCTTTGCACTCACACACACACAGTCACATTCAGTTATAAACAGCAGTGTGTGTACAGAGACCAAACATATAGCGTGTGTTGACCATATTCATTTGTTTGATTCTGGTCAGATTCATGCCCATCTTAAAAACTGAACTTCCCAATAAACTCCTCATCTGTCAAACATAACAATTAACTCTCTTTATGTTACTGACATAAAGTGTGCGTGCATTTTAAGGTGAGACAGTGATTCCCCCCAGCCATTATAAATGATCAGGAACCAGATCAAACGCTCAACCAGTGACTTGCAGAAAATGGGAAATTCACATGAATAAAATGCATATATATGTATATATATAAAGCTTACCATGTTTGAATAAAAATGATCAAAATGTTTTTCTTATAAATAGTGAAAAGCGTGAAGTAGAGAAGATTACCTTCTGTCAGGTGACTATGTAAGTCTTCAGTCAGACAGGTCCAGTTCACCATCAGTCCAAACTGTTTGGAAAGTTCTGGTTCCCTAGTTCAGAACTCACAGCACATGTTTAAAATCTTAATGACTCTTGACTGGGTTACTCCAATGTTTCTGTTAAAAATGTTTCTCTCCAAACATGTCTCAGCCTCCATAGAGAGACACAGCTATACACCATAAGTTCAAAGAGCAGGAATCAGACAAGTTAGTTCCTGGTTTATGAAGTGCAAAGATCAAACTTCACCTTATCAGAACAACAATAAACCTTTCAGTCCGCTTCATTCTCATTATGTTCCAGACGTCAGGTAGAAATGGTATAAAGACACATAAACCAAGGCATGTGACTGTGTGTTCACACAGTGACACATTTTTGCGCTTTATGAACTATAAATATGACAGAAAAAGAGAGCGAGAGAGACCCAGATGTTTGATTCAGTACATAATTAATACATAATTAAATGACTGAAGGCTAGTAGCTTTGACCTCTTTCGTTATGAAGTCATTTGAGAAGCTTATGAAGAATGAGCTGTTAATGCAGGTGGAAGAATGATTAGATCCGTTACAGTTTGTGTACACGTCTTGTAGAGGAGTGGAAGAACGATTAGATCCAGTACAGTTTGTGTACACGTCTGGTAGAGTTGTGGAGGATGCTGTCATCACACTGTTACACTCTTTGTATCGGCATTTGGACGAACCCCAGACCCATACCAGGCTCTTGTCTATTGATTTCTCTTCAACATTCAGTACCATCCAGCCATTCCTGCTCACAGAGAGGCTCATGTGTCATTTTAAACTGGATCCTAACCTGACTGGTTGGTTACTGGACTTTTTTACTGATAGGGTCACAGTGTGTGAGAGTTAATGGTGTTCGCTCTACTCATCCACCCGTTCCCCTCAAGGCTGCTGTCTCTCCCCCCTTCTTTACAACATGTACACTAACGAGTGTCACAGCGACTATAAGAACAGACACATCCTAAAGTTTACTGATGAGTCTGTTATTGTCAGTCTTCTTTACATCATGTACATGTTACCGCTCTGTGTTGTGTTTCACACTGGACTCGAACCGGCGACTCTCGAGATGGGAGGTGGGCATGCTAGCAAGGAGGCTAAAACCCATGGGCGCTAGCGTCAGTCGCTAGTGCGCCTCTTAAGGCGTCGGGGGAGTGAGGTATACTCACTGTACAGCACTCGACTCACTCGCTACCGTTACATACACCCATGAGTGTCACAGCAACTATAAGAACAGACACATCCTAAAGTTTACTGAAGAGTCTGTTATTGTCAGCCTTCTTTACAACATGTACACTAATGAGAGTCACAGCAACTATAAGAACAGACACATCCTAAAGTTTACTGAAGAGTCTGTTATTGTCAGCCTTCTTTACAACATGTACACTAATGAGTGTCACAGCAACTATAAGAACAGACACATCCTAAAGTTTACTGATGAGTCTGTTATTGTCAGCCTTCTTTACAACATGTACACCCATGAGTGTCACAGCAACTATAAGAACAGACACATCCTAAAGTTTACTGACGAGTCTGTTATTGTCAGTCTTCTTTACAACATGTACACTAATGAGAGTCACAGCAACTATAAGAACAGACACATCCTAAAGTTTACTGACGAGTCTGTTATTGTCAGCCTTCTTTACAACATGTACACCCATGAGTGTCACAGCAACTATAAGAACAGACACATCCTAAAGTTTACTGAAGAGTCTGTTATTGTCAGCCTTCTTTACAACATGTACACTAACGAGTGTCACAGCGACTATAAGAACAGACACATCCTAAAGTTTACTGACGAGTCTGTTATTGTCAGCCTTCTTGAAGGGGAGGAACAGTGGTGGATATGACTTTGTGCTTTGGTGTGAGTCTTTCCTCCATCTTAATGTGTCAGAAACAAAAGACATAATCGTTGATTTCAAAAAGTCATCACCAAGCCCACGGCCAACTGTTATAAAAGGTGCTGACATTGACCTAGTGGAGAGCAACAAATAATTGGGTATTGTTCTTGATAAGAGTGGTTCGAACCGCATGTAGATGCTAACTGTAAAAAGGTCTAGCAAAGACTTCTCTTCCTGAAAAAAATGAACTCTTTTAATGTTTTTACTGAGGAAAATGAACTCTTTTAACATTTCTACTGAGGAAAATGAACTCTTTCAATGTATCTGTTAAGGAAAATGAACTCTTTTAATGTTTGTTTCCTGAAAAAAACGAACTCTTAACATTTCTACTGAGGAACATGAACTTTTTAACATTTCTACTGGGGAAAATGAACTCTTCTAATGTCTCTACTGAGATGATGACTCTCTTTTACAGAAGGTTCACTGAATCTGTGTTAACCTTTTGTATTATTGCCTGGTTTGGAAATCTAACATTGTCCAATAAGAACAGACTTGGAACTTAAAATGGCCAGTAAGATATTGGAGAAGGGTGTAGGACTGTATTTGTGATGATCAAAAAGCAAGTGCTGTGTTAAGCCCACTGTAGGAACAAATGAGCTCATATAGTTTACTGTAAGTAAAAGCTTTTTCACTTCAAAGTCACATAAAAGTAAAGTACATTTTCACATTTTCATTGACTCAACATCACAGACTCAACATCACAGACTCAAGGTAAGACTCAGTTATGACATTCAATATAGATTCACGCCATCTTTTTATTATGGCGTAGCAGTAACATTCTCTATGCAGGTAAAGAACAACAAACAGGCAACAAAAACCAGCCAAACCATGTGAACATATTCAGGATTATACTAGTCAAGTAAAATGCCCCAAGGGATTGGTGTTAGCAGTTTTGAGCGCAGAATTAGATATTAAGTGTGGAACAGCAGGATCCTGAACTGACTTTGGATCTAATCCTCATACTGTCCATGCCCCTCAGTGTCCTCCTCCCTCTCACACAGGTCCAGTGGAGCATTAGAGACATATGAGACAGGAAAGTGTTTCTGATCCCAGACATGCTCCATGGGGCCTCATAAGAAAAGTCCTCCAGCACTGAAAACTCTTTCAGCTGGTGCTGGACATACAGGGACAGACAGGAAAGTGTTTCTGATCCCAGACATGCTCCATGGGGCCTCATAAGAAAAGTCCTCCAGCACTGAAAACTCTTTCAGCTGGTGCTGGACATACAGGGACAGACAGGAAAGTATTTCTGATCCCAGACATGCTCCATGGTGCTGTCGGGCAGACACTGCGCAGCTTTCAGAAAGAAAAGGACATTTGTTAACCTTAAGTGTTCCTTAGTAATTAAAGTTGCAGTTGTGTAAACTCTCTTCCTCTTTTTCACCCTTCTCTATCTAATTCTATCACCCTCACTCTGCCTCTCTATCCCTATCCCCTTTGATCCCAGTTCTCTCTTTATGGCTTAGGCCTCCCTGCGTGTAGGACCAATGCACACCAAAACAGAAACCACTTGCGGTAACACTTAAGAGACGACAGGCTTTATGTTTTAGCGCAGCAACCCCCAGACTATTTGGTAGGGACAGACAGGAAAGTGTTTCTGATCCCAGACATGCTCCATGGGGCCTCATAAGAAAAGTCCTCCAGTACTGAAAACTCTTTCAGCTGCTGCTGGAAAGGCAGGGACAGACAGCACTTTTAGAGTGAGAGCACGTCAATGTGGACATTCGTCCTTGTTCTTAAACCAGAACGTGAGGGAGGGAGTCCTCTTCTATCGGACAGCTCTGGACATCTTCAAAGTACTTCATGACCTGAGTGACAACGCTTGCCTCAGTGGGGAGCGCCATGCTTCTTTTTAAGAGTTTTATGCTTTGTTAGGAGTCGCGGAATCTTGGAATTTGGAGGAGAATTCTGAAGCGGTCTCCTCTTTGGCAAGCGCGTTGTTTCAGGTCGACTTTTTCTGCTTCGGCTGTCAAGCTGTCTGGAAGAACGAAAAGAGAAATACATTGGATTCACTCATACCTTCTTAAGCACCTTGAGAATATGAATACTAGTCCTCACAGTAGGACCCTCACACCTGTCAGTGACTTCTGTGCTTCCTCCCTTAGTCTCTTTATGGAGACAGTGCTGCCACTGCTCCTCACATCCATGTCGACCCAGCTCATCCCAAACTGAGTCTCCGACAGCGCAGCGCCTGCATAGATTTCATGACTACATGGTTCACCAAGGCTGTGGTCCTCGGCCATACGAAGTGCAGTGAAGATGCCTGAGCACCTGGAGTGACTCTCGGAGCACCCTGACCGACGGCCTGCAGAGGCTCTTTGATGAATCCAACTGAACGAGGTGAGTATTCGGGTCAAGCAGTGTTGGAACAACCATGCTGATTTTAATGATCTTGTCTCCCTCTGTTGATTCTGTTTGCCAAGAATCAGAGTTCTCTCAGCTGGGCCCGCTCTCCTGTCGCAATGACAACGTTTGTAAAGTCCACAGAGTACATCACTGTCAAGGCAGCCTGTACTTAAACTGGGAATTCCATCCAGTTACACTGGCCATTGGAATGCTTTTTCCATTTCCAAAGACGGCCTCAAATTCATCTTTGAACATCATGCTGCTATGCTGTGGAGTTGCAAGCTTTGACACTCTGAAGATCGCTTGAGAAAGACACTTTACCTCCTTCAATCCACCACCCACTACTACCTGAAGACTGGGAACAAAACAGGATAGCCGTCGCCAGGAACCATGGGGAAAATTTCTTATCCAACTGTTTACCAACCATGTCCTCCTCACCCTCACTATCATCTGAGTGCTGTGCTTTCACAACTTTAAAAGCTCTTTTCATGTTCGATGCGTTATCCGCGATAATCAAATCTACCTTATCACTTGTACTGTATTCTTCCAATATTTCATCGAATGCAGCTGAAATGTTTTCAGCACTGTGATGTTGTTTGAATCTTCTGCAGTCAAGGGGAAGGACTTCAGAGTGTATTCATTATAAGAGTTCAGTGTGTGATCTGACCATATGTCAGCCGTTACAGAGACCAGTTTCTGATCTGCCAGACTAGACTTGATACACTCTTTGACTCTGGTCACTAGTTGAGGTATAAACTTGTAGGTTATGGTTCACCTGGCGATTGGGATGTGCCTTTCATCAATGGTGTGTAGAAAATGTCGGTAATGTTGATTTTCCACTATTGATAGGGGCAGGCAGCAGCCAATGATAAGGTCATGGATGACGATGATATTTTATTCGTGTCTTTCTGTCTGACATTTGCATGATTATACTATGTTTGGGTACCACTTTACAATAAGACTACCCTTATGAAGGGTTTGTGAATGGTTTATAATTAGATTATTAATTAGGTTGTGAACACCTTAAAAATCATTAATAAGCTGTTATAAACCATTAGATAAAAAGCACAGTCGTGGCCTGTTGCTTGCCAAATAGTGATCCCATATTTGTGTACTGTTAAGCCTCTGATCTCATTGGTTACTTAGTTTACTTTGTCTCTTCCATCAGCCAGCATTTATACCTGTCACCCCCTTTATTCAAGATGGCGCCGGTGACGACGGCCGCTGTCGCTCGGCGTCCTCCTCAACTTTGCGTTTTTCTTATTCTTTTAGTATTATTTTCCAGTCTTTTCACGACTTGTCGTGCGCTAATCGCGTACGGCAGACAGGCTCTGCTAGACATCGGTCAAAACCCACAATCTAGTTCGCTACCATCGGACTTTCCTTCTGCTGGATTTAATCTACCTTGGTTACCTTGGCTACCTGGGCAGAAGCGTCGCCGCCGGAGGAGGAGGGGTAAAAGAGCCGGAGTCCTGGTCAGGCTGAGGAACAGACAACACCGTTCCCCGCTCCCTAGCGTACTCCTAGCAAACGTTCAATCCTTGGACAACAAACTGGATGAGCTAAGGAGCAGACTGGCCTTCCATCGGGACATAAAAGACTGCAACGCTTTTGTCTTCACAGAGACTTGGCTGGACCCCTTAATCCCCGATTCGGCCATTCTACCTGGGGGTCTCTCCATTTATCGCCAGGACAGGACAATGGAGTCGGGCAAAGGGAAGGGCGGCGGTGTTTGTATCATGGTCAACAACCGGTGGTGTGTGGATGTACAAACAATATCGACAGGGTGCTCTCCTGATCTTGAATACCTCATGATCAAATGCAGACCCTTTTATCTGCCCAGGGAGTTTACAGCGGTGTTTCTCACCGCTGTTTATATCCCCCCACACGCCGACACCACTCAGGCACTGGATACACTATATGGAGCTATCGAGAAGTAAGAAACTCTGCACCCAGAGGCTGCTTTCATAGTGGCTGGTGACTTTAACAAAGCCAGCCTGAAAAAAGTTCTGCCGAAATATCACCAACATGTGAAATTTCCAACGCGTGGTGAAAACATCTTGGATCATGCTTACTCTCCGTTCAGTGAAGCCTACAAAGCCCTCCCTCGCCCATCCTTCGGCAAATCAGATCACGCCTCGGTCCTGCTGCTGCCAGCCTATAGGCAGAAACTGAAGCGTGAGCAGCCCGTGACGCGCACAGTGCAATGCTGGACAGACCAATCAGACGCCGTCCTGCGGCACTGCTTCCACACCACGGACTGGTATGTTTTCCGGATCGCGTCTAACGATATCAACGAGTACACTGAGCACGTAACGGGCTACATAAACAAATGCATTGATGACGTTGTACCGCGGAAAACTGTACGAACATATCCAAATCAAAAGCCGTGGGTTAACGGCGAAGTTTGTTCGGCGCTCAGAGCACGGACAGCAGCCTTTCACTCCGGAGACCCAGCTGAATACAGGAAAGCCCGGTACATGCTCAGGAAGACAATAAAACGGCAAAACGCCAATACAGGGAAAAGGTGGAGACATGTTACAGTGGCTCCAACACCAAGCACATGTGGAGTGGACTAAGGAACATCACAGACTTCAAAGGGAAAGGCTGGAGCATGGGGGAGGTGTCTGTTTCTCTCCCAGAGGAGCTAAATTCCTTCTATGCTCGCTTTGAGAGCAACACTAACCCGGTCCTACTGCTAGAACAGGACAACTGCCCACTCCAGCTATCTCAGGCAGACGTGTGTAAATCTTTCAGAAGGGTAAACACACGTAAAGCTCCTGGTCCTGACAATATCCCGGGCCGCGCTCTCAAAGCATGCGCATACGAACTGGCAGATGTCTTCACAAACATCTTCAACCTTTCCCTGAAACAGTCTGTAGTCCCCTTATGCTTCAAGAAGACCACCATCATTCCATTCCCAAGAAAACAAACGTGAGTTGCCTTAATGACTACCGCCCAATAGCACTCACCTCCATCGTGATGAAGTGTTTTGAACGTATGGTCAAAACTCACATCACATCCACCCTGCCCACCACACTGGACCCACTCCAGTTTGCCTACAAACCAAACAGGTCCACAGATGACGCAATAGCGTTCGCACTGCACACCACCCTCTCACACCTGGACCGGAAAAACACCTATGTGCGAATGCTGTTCATTGATTACAGCTCTGCCTTTAACACCATAGTGCCGTCCAGACTCGTCTCAAAGCTCCAAGACCTGAGAAAGAGCAATTATAAACAAGTTATAACTCAGTTTTCATACATCGATGCAGGCTCACTATTTGGCAAGATAAAGTTATTGCTGCACTTTTCATCCATCTATTCTGTTAAATCTCAGATCTTGCTATTTTCTTATCTTACTTTATGTTCTCCATTTATCAGTGAGCATGTTAAACTGTCAGCTTCATCTCATTTTTATTTATTAGTTATTAACATTTATAACTGCCAAAAGGGGGATAAGAGAGAGTGAGAAAGAGAGAGAAAGAGAGAGAGTGAGTGTGTGTGTGTAAGAGTGCATCTGTGAGCGTGAGAGAGAACAAGAGAGAGAGAGAGAGAGAGAGAGAAACACAGTGTGTGCAAGTGTGTGTGTGAGAGAGAGGGAAAGAGAGAGAGAGTGTGTGTGTGTGAGAGAGAAAGATATAGAGAGAGAAAGAGGAAGAGAGAGTGTGTGTGTGTGTGTCTGTGTGAGAGAGAGAAAGAGAGAGAGGGAGAGAGAGAGTGTGCATGTGTGAGACAGAGTGTGTGTGTGAGAGAGAGAGAGAGGGAGAGAGTGTTTGTGTGTGTGTGTCTGTGTGAAAGAGAGAGTGAAAGAGTGTGTTTGTGTGAGAGAGAGAGAGAGAGAGAGAGAGAAAGTGAGTGTGTGAGTGAGAGAAAGAGAGTGTGTGTGTGTGTGTGAGTGAGTGAGTGAGAGAGAGAGAGAGAAAGAAAGAGAGAGAGAGAGAGAGTGTGTGTGTGTGTGAGTGAGAGAAAGAGAGTGTGTGTGTGTGTGTGAGTGAGAGAGAGAGAGAGAGAGTGTGTGCGTGTGTGAGTGAGAGAGAGAGAGAGTGGCTTGTGTGTGTGTGTGTGTGTGTGTGTGTTCAGTATCAGAAACACTTTCAATGGTTTTATATGTAATAATATTTTATTTGTGTCTTTCTCTCTGACATGTACATGTAAAAAAATAAACACAAATAAACAAGAATCTAAAAGTAAATGGACAAGAATTTCTCAAAAAAGACAAAAACAAACAAGTCTCTACTAAACTTTGTAAATGAATGAATAATTGTTTATTATTACAGTCACAGATTTCTGACACATCAATAAAACTCTGACTGTACGTCATACACACACATTTGTGTTTGTATGTGTGTGTGTGTGTTTAAGTGGAAGTGTAAATAAATGTAAATGACACATATGAACATTGTGTGTGCGTAAGAAAAAGAGAAAAAGAATGTGTGTGTGTGTGTGTGTGTATTTCAGAGTGTGTGTTTATTTATTTTATCTGACACAGAGACACTGAGGAGTCATAATTATAAACCCAAAACCCTGCATAGAGGGGTTCAGTGAATGTGCAGTGGAATGTGTGTAAGTGTGTGAGTGTGTGTGTGTCAGAGGAGACGCTGTAGAAGGACACAGTTCCAGACGACCAGTCCAGATACACTCCTACTCTGTGTGTGTGTGAGGGGTGGTGAGGTATGACAGTGTCCTGTTTATTGTGACGGGCAGAGTAACTGTTACCACGGCAACACAGGCTCCAGGACTTCTCATTGTATCCAAACCTACAGTCAACACTCTCTCCTTTCCTCCTGATTCCTTTATATGTCACTAATATATCAGCATCTCCACTCCACTCAGTCTCCCAGTAACAGCGTCCAGTCAGACTCTCTCTACACATGACCTGAGACCAGTAATCAAATCTCTCTGGATGATCAGGATACGAGTGTTTCCATCCCACCCATGTCACCTCTCTGTCCCCCTCAGACAGAGAGAGGAGTGTGTGTGCTGTGTTTGGGTCCAGTGTGAGATCACAGGCATCTACAGAGAAGAAGAGAAATTAGAGGAGAAAACACATCACACACTCTCAACTCTGTCTGTGTGTGTGTGTGTGTACTCACACTCTATTAGTTCTTGTCGTTTTCTAATCCAATGAACACTGAAACACAGAAACACAGATCAGATAATGAATGAGAGACACACACACACACAAGTTCTCTCTCTCTCTCACACACACACACGCTCACGCACACACACAAGTTCTCTTTGTCTCTCTCTCTCTCACACAAAAACACACATACACACAAATTCTCTCTCTCACACACACACACAAGTTCACTTTCTCTCTCTCAAACACACACACACACACACACACACACACACACACACAAGTTCTTTTTCCCTCTCTAACACACAAACACACACAAGTTCTCTTTCTCTCTCTCCCACACACACACACAGACACAAACACACACAAGTTCGCTTTCTCTCTCTCACACACACACAGACAAAAACACACACAAGTTCACTTTCTCTCTCTCTCTCACACACACAGACACAGACAAACATATATACAAGCAGTTTCTCTCTCTCTCTCTCTCTCTCTCACACACACACACAAGTTCTCTTTCCCTCTCTCACACACACACAAACACACACAAGTTCACTTTCTCTCTCACACACACACACAGACACAAACACACACAAGTTCTCTTTCTCTCTCTCACACACACACAGACACAAAAACACACAAGTTCTCTTTCTCTCTCTCAAACACACACACACACACAGACACAAAAACACACAAGTTCACTTTCTCTCTCTCAAACACACACACACACAGACACAAACACACACAAGTTCTCTTTCTCTCTCTCTCTCTCTCTCTCTCTCATACACACAAACATAATGTCCCTCTCACCTAAACACAGCCACACACAGTAATATGTGTAGGAGAGAGAGAGACAGTGTGTTAGTGTGTGAGAGACAGAAAGACTCAGTGTGTCTATGTTTATGTGTGGGTGTGTGAGAGAGAAAGACTCAGTGTGTGTATGTTTATGTGTGGGTGTGAGAGAGAGAGAAAGACTCAGTGTGTGTATGTTTATGTGTGGGTGTGTGTGAGAGAGAGACAGAAAGACTCAGTGTGTGTATGTTTATGTGTGGGTGTGAGAGAGAGAGAGAAAGACTCAGTGTGTGTATGTTTATGTGTGGGTGTGTGAGAGAGAGAAAGACTCAGTGTGTGTATGTTTATGTGTGGGTGTGTGAGAGAGAGACAGAAAGACTCAGTGTGTGTATGTTTATGTGTGGGTGTGAGAGAGAGAAAGACTCAGTGTGTGTATGTTTATGTGTGAGTGTGAGAGAGAGAGAGAAAGACTCAGTGTGTGTATGTTTATGTGTGTGTGTGTGAGAGAGAGAAAGACTCAGTGTGTGTATGTTTATGTGTGAGTGTGTGAGAGAGACAGAAAGACTCAGTGTGTGTATGTTTATGTGTGAGTGTGAGAGAGAGAGACAGAAAGACTCAGTGTGTTTGAGAGTGTGCAAATGAGAGGGACAGAGGGAAAGAGATAATGATTGTGTTTGCGTGCACACACACACACACACACACACACACACACATACACACTCACTCTCTTGTTCTCATCTACATAAGAAAGAACACACACTCTGGCCCTGTTTAGACCTTGCATTAGATGTGATTGTGGTGATCTGATCACAAGTGGAGTTCGTCCATTTACACCTGACTTTACAATCTGTCTCCACATGTGTCTCCAGTGACCAACTGTGATTGGCTCTCACTTCCCTGCTCCATATGCAAATAAACATGTCCATCATTTCCCTTTGCAAAGACCGAATGTGTTGTTGTTTTTGGCAGGTGTCATATGAAATATGTAACGGTATGAAATCTGGCACAGTTTCAATGGAAATGTGTCAAATTGTGTGGACAGTGACTAATGTAAACTATCATGTTCACAGCCACCAAACTGTGAAACGGCTGATAAAGATACTACAGACTTTTAAACAGTAATTACAATTACAATTTAGAATTTACAATTTAGTTATTTGGCAGACGCTTTTTACCAAAGCGACTTACAATCAGTGCATTAGTCAGAGTCAGATTTCTAATAACTTGTGAGCAGAGATCACAATAAGACCGAGCGTAAAATTGCCCCTTCGTATTGCGCCCCTTTGACAAACGCAGGTACAAGACAAAGGTTATTTTTGTTAATTTTTTTTTTTAGGAAAGGGAGGTTAGGCATTGGGGGACAGGTGGGTTCTAAAGAGGTGGGTTTTCAGTTTCCTGTGGAAGATGGTAAGAGATTCCGCAGTCTTGACTGCATGGGGGAGGTCATTCCACCACCTCGGGGTAATGGCGGAGAAGAGGTGTGGTCGGGAGGAGCGGCTGCCGGGTTCCCGAAGTGAGGGGACCGTCAGTTGTCCAGATGTCATAGAGCGGAGGGTCCTAGTTGGGGTGTATGGAGTTATAAGAGCCTGAAGGTATGATGGGGCAGAGCCTCTAGTGGCCTGGTAGGCCAGCACCAGTGTCTTGAACTGGATGCGGGCTGCTACTGGAAGCCAGTGGAGTGCAGTAAGCAGTGGAGTGACATGAGAGTGTTTAGGGAGGTTGAATACCAGGCGTGCAGCAGCGTTCTGCATGAGCTGGAGCGGTCTGATGGCGCTTGGACCAGTAGCTGGGTCGCCTGTTGTGTGAGGAATGGGCGGATTCCGCCGCGGATTCTGGTGACTGCCGCGATGTGATCGGAGTAGGTCAGCTGGTTGTCCAGAGTTACGCCAAGGTTTTGGCTGCTGTGGTGGGGAATACCACAGATCCCTCGATGGTGATTGCAGTGTCGATCGCTGGGGAGTTTTTAGCAGGAAAAAACAGGAGCTCCGTTTTCTCTGGGTTGAGTTTGAGATGGTTAGCAGACATCCATGAGGCAATGTCTGCTAAGCAGGCTGCGATGCGAGGTTGAACCTGGGAGTCAGAGGGGGGGAAGGAGAAGAACAGCTGTGTGTCATCAGCGTAGCAGTGGTAAGAGAGGCCATGGGTGGAGATAACTTGACCGAGTGATCTGGTGTACAGAGAGAAGAGGAGTGGACCAAGTACAGAACCTTGTGGGACTCCTGTGAGTAAAGGGCGGGTGGAGGAGACCGATTCCCCCCAAGAGACCTGGTAGGAACGGTCAGACAGATAGGACTTGAACCATGCGAGTGCAGAACCCGCGAAGCCCAGCCCAGAAAGGGATGAGAGGAGGATCTGGTGGTTGACCGTGTCGAATGCTGCGG
Organism: Chanos chanos; assembly: GCF_902362185.1. Classification (NCBI taxonomy): domain Eukaryota; kingdom Metazoa; phylum Chordata; class Actinopteri; order Gonorynchiformes; family Chanidae; genus Chanos; species Chanos chanos. Next base: position 37,678,246 of record NC_044503.1, on the reverse strand, counting down.
AGAGGTCTAGGAGTATGAGGACAGAGCTGAGAGACTTCGCTCTGGCCAAGTGGAGCTCCTCCGTGACAGCAAGGAGGGCCGTCTCGGTGGAGTGGCCGGCTTTGAATCCGGATTGATTTTGATCCAGGAGATTGTGCTGCAGAAGATATGGTGAGAGTTGGTTATATACTGCACGTTCCAAGGTTTTGGAAAGAAACGGTAGGAGAGAGACTGGACGGTAACTACTGACATCAGCAGGGTCTAGGGTGGGCTTTTTGAGCAGTGGCTTGACCCGTGCTCTCTTCAGGGCAGAAGGAACCGTGCTAGTAGATAGGGAGCTGTTGATCAAGGACGAGATGAAGGGCAGAATGTCGTCCGAGATGGCCTGAAAGAGAGGAGAGGGGATGGGATCAAGAGGACAGGTAGTAGGACGATGGGATTTTATAAGTAGGAGAGCTTCAGCGTCAGATAGAGGGGAGAAGGAGGAAAAGATAGTGGAGGGGGGGAGGGTGCAGGATCCGAGGTGGGAGGGGAAGGGGGGAAGGAGTCGCAGATGTCATTGATCTTCTTCTCGAAGAAGGAGACAAAGTCATCAGCAGATAGGGATGAGGGAGGAGGAGGAGGAGGAGGAGAGAGGAGGGAGGAGAAGGTAGAGAAGAGTTTGCGGGTGTTGGAGGAGGCAGAGTTGATCCTAGAGTGGAAGAAGGCAGATTTGGCAGCGGACAGGGTAGAGGAGAAAGAAGAAAGAAGAGAGTGGTAGTGGGATAGGTCGTTGGAGGATCTCGATTTCCGCCATCTCCGTTCAGCCGCGCGAAGTTTGGTTCTATCAGCACGAATACTATCAGTCAACCAGGGACTGGGAGCGGAGAGGCGAGCCGTCTTGGTGACTGGGGGGCAGAGGGTGTCCAGGGTGGAGGCCAGCGCAGAGAGGACCGTAGAGGATTTCTCTTCCACGGGGAGAAGTGAGAAGGCTCTTACAGATGGGAGAGAGGAGCAGACCATGGAAGAGAAGGCACTAGAGGAGAGGGTGCGAAGGTTCCGTCTAGCTGCGACTGGCAGCTTGGGCGCTGAGGATTTCAGGGAGGGAGAGATCGAGAGAGAGAGAAAGACACGAAGAAGTGATCTGAGGTGTGAAGTGGTGTGCCCGCGAGATCAGGAACTTGGCAGCCTCTCGTGAAGACCAGGTCCAGTTGATTGCCACCCTTGAGCGTTGCAGGGGACTCCACGAGGGTAAAGTCAAAGGACTGAAGGAGGGAGAGTAGGCCATAAGACTGGGTAGAATTCGGTAGGTTGAAGTCTCCTAGCAGCAGGATGGGAGTGCCGTCTTCGGGGAAGGCGCTGAGGAGGATGTCCAGTTCATCTAGGAATGACTGCAGAGGGCCTAGGGGGGCGGTATAGAACAGTCATGTGTAGTTTATAAGGGGAATAAACAGAAACAGCATGAAATTCAAAAGATGTTGGGGAGATAGAAGGGAGAGTGGTTGCTTGGAATCTCCACGAGGGGGAGATCAGGAAGCCAGTTCCCCCACCTCTCCCCGAGGATCTGGGAGTGTGGGAAAAAGAAAAGGCAGTGGAGAGGGCAGCAGGAGTGGCCATGTTCTCCAGTATGATCCACGTCTCAGTGAGGGCCAGAAAGTGCAGGGACAGCAGGGAGGCTTGAGCGGAGATGAAGTCGGCCTTCTGTACTGCCGATTGGCAGTTCCAGAGACCACCTGAAATGCCATCAGCAGTGTTGGCAGAGTGTGGTAGATGGATGAGGTTAGACAGGTTGTGTCCTCGAGGATGCATCGGACACCACCTGCGGAGACTGCAAGAGGAAACTTGGACAGGAATAGGGAGATGACACATGATTAGTGAGAGGGGGACAAGGTATTTTAGGAGGTAGGGAAGAGACACAGCTCAGCACAATTTCACAGATAAATAAATGAAAGTAAATAAATCAAGATGAAAATAAATAAATCGCTTAGGGTACGGCAGACAGGTAGTAGTTGTCTCCGCTTCCTCGTTGTCCTTCCTCGGTGGACTCCCGCAGGTAGACTCCCTTGTCTTAGTCCGACTGAGTCTTCGTCCGAAGAGACAAGGGAGACGAGACTGCTACAGCTGCCGCTACAGCTGCCGCTACAACTGCCGCTTGGCAGTAGCACTATCACTAAAGGGTCGGGTGACTAAAGCGTTCACAGCTTAAGGGCTGACTACAGCCCCGCCCCCTCAGAACAACGCGTAAATTGGCTGTGGCCGAGAGTACCAAACAAATGCAAATCAGCAACTCAACAGCTGACCGACAGAAATTCAAACAAACTCCCTAGTGAAATAAGCTAGCGCACACAGTTCTAACTGACAGAGAACCTAAGGTACAGCGAACCCTGAAAGAATCTAGCACGAGGTGACGAAGTAAGTTATACAGTGGAACGACAACAGAGTACACAGAGCAAGCAGAAATCGCGGCTACTAAGGCAAATAACACGCAACGGGGACAAGAGAGAAACCAGAAATCGCGGCGACTGAAGCAAATAAAGTAAAGTCTTACTAGGATCCTGCTCTGAAGGAGAAGCAATCTGGCTGAAAACGATGCACACACTAACAGCAAGAGTTAGGAGTATCGGTATTATGTGGGCTGACTACAGCCCCACCCCCTCAGAACAACGCGTAAATTGGCTGTGGCCGAGAGTACCAAACAAATGCAAATAAGCAACTCAACAGCTGACCGACAGAAATTCAAAATTTAGCATTTAGCAGATGCTTTTAGCCAAAGCGACTTACAGTCAGTGTAAGGTATGAAAGAATGAAACTCCTGTTTTGTGGTGTATGTAATTACCTTATAATACGTTTGGCTAACTGAGCCTGTTAATATAGGATAAACCATGTCTTTCCCGTAAACCTCATCTCAATAAACTGACTGTAGACAACACAATGATATGAGATGTATATTAAACGTCTATATGAACAGAATTATCGTTATAAATTTGTAGCGTGGTTTACTAGTGATCTGGTATCATGTGTTGTTCAGGGGTCAAATGTTCATGTCAAAAGTGTTTTGTTTAACCCGTAGACTCTTAACATGATTTATTGACCTCAGTGTCAGTTGAGCAGACGGTCATTCAGTGTGTTTGAGATCACATTCACGTTCACACTGCTAAGAGAATGTGGTCACGTGTGGTCCAGACCACCTCTGAATGTGGTCATATATATATATATATATATATATGGTCCAGACCACCTCTGAATGTGGTCTCATATATATATATATATATATATATATATATATATATATATATATATATATATATATATATATATGTGTGTGTGTGTGTGTGTGTGTGTGTGTGTGTGTGTATATATATGTATATAATATATGGTTCAGACCACCTCTGAATGTGGTCATATATATATATATGTATATATATATATATGGTCCAGATCACCTCTGAATGTGGTCTGAGTGACTGGATCTCAATGTGACCTCACTGTGCATTGGTTGTGTTTACACCTAGTACTTTAGAGCTGTTCACTTGAGATCAGATCATCAACATCAGGTCTAATGCAAGGTGTAAACAGGGCCAGAGGGAGAGAGATAATGATTGTTTGTTCACACACACACACACACACATCCAAATACACACTCGCTCTCTTGTACTCATTCACATAAAAGAACACACACTATGGCCCTGTTTATAGTCCAGCCCTAGTACTTTAGAGCTGTTCATTTGTGATCATGTCACCAAAATCAGATCTAACACAAGGTGTAAACAGGGCCTCTCTCTGTCACACACACACATAGATATAATCTCTCTTCTGTGCACACACACAGACTCCCACTTGTAACAAACACACACACACACACACTCTCTCTCTCTCTTCTGTACAGGCAAACATACACACATTCCCTCTTTCAACTCAAACACACACAAATATAAATAAACTACCTCTCACACAGACACCAAAATACACACACACAAACACACATTTGTATACATATCTAAGTGAGGAATTCTCACTGAGTCCCAGTTTCCTGTAACTAAAGAATACTGACCTATCCCTGTAACCCTCACCCTAACCCTAACCTTAACTCTAACTAAAGAAATGTTTTAATATCCTTTAGAAAAACATAGTTTACTTAGTGAGGAACAGCATTTTTTTCAGACATACACACACACACACACACACATTCCTCTTCTACATACTAGAGTGTGTCCAGGCAACAGTGTGGATCCTTCTTTCTGTCAGAGAGCAGCCTCATTCCTGCGTGATTGTAGCTCAGATCCAGTTCTCTCAGGTGTGAGGGGTTTGAACTCAGAGCTGAAGCCAGAGAAGAACAACCTTCCTCTGTCACTAAACAACCAGACAACCTACAGAGAGAAAGTGAGACAGTGTGTGTATGTGTGTGAGTGTGGGAGAGAGAGAAAGAAAGATTCAGTGTCAGTGGTAAGATACAGTTGTAATAATAATCATAATAATAATAATAATGCAAGTTTACTTCACCATTTATAGTCTCAAAGGGCCATAACAAACTCAAATCAGGTTATATATTATCCTTAAGTTAGAGACAATAGTCGATAGTTTGGTTTTAAAGTTATCAAGAGAGTTTGCCTCCCTAATTTCTAATGAGATGGAGAGTGTGTATGTGAGAGGGAGAGAGAGACACGCAGTGTGAGTGGCAAGATACAGTTGTAATGAGATGGAGAGTGTGTATGAGTGTTTCAGGGCAATCCCTGATGCCCTGAGAGTGGTGATACTGATAAACTGCTGATTTAAACACAAGACACAGCACAGGAAACAAACTCATCTTTGTGGCTATGACTGATAACCACCCACCATCTAACCACAAGATCAGGACAGAAACAACATCACTGAGAGAGAGAGTTTAGAGTTTGGGATGTGAACCTAAAGGTTTTAAACATATGAAACAGCTCCTGATCTGGGCTGTGTAGTTATTAGAGCAGCAAAGAGGACATTTGACCTGTTTCAATCTTTTTGTCCTTTCACCAGGAAGAATGAGATGTGATTAACTGTGTGGATAAAGTTCTCACTTTTTATGGACTATAGTTTCTGTGTTTTCCCTTCTAGTCAGCATTTAAACAGACAAAGTAATAATGACATTTACCATAACACACACTGACAATACTTTGTTCTTTACAGAGGGGCTGCTGGTTTGACACACACACACAAACACACACTCACACACACACATACACACACACACACACACAGGTATCATGGACTGACTGACTGATTTGCAGCTTTCTTGTCTCTCCAGTCCTATCATGCAGTATGAAAACTCAATACAATAAATCAATGTTCAGACTGAAGACTACACTTATTACTGTCTGTGTAATTGTGTTACTCTTACAAATACATGGTACAAAAGACTATCCATAATGACACAGAGTCAAAATCATATAGTGTCTTTTTTTAAATGGTTGATGATATCATGGCAACGCAAACACTGCATATGAGAAATAAATGTAACAGTTATGTAAACAAAACCAGTGCCAAATCTGGGACAGTGAGTTTTCACTTTGGGATAGTTGAGACAAAGTTTCAGGACAGTTCTTTTAACGACCTCGTCTCCTCCCGCATCGACTCCAGCCATTCAGCGATCGGCGTTGCTGGTTTACTAATCATTGGCCTGTCCCTTCATCATCCACACCTGTGTTCAAGTACTACAGCCATCAGAATGAGAAAATTTCTATTGCTTGATTTTTAGTGAATATTTTTCATAAATAATTGACCCCTGCTTCCATATAAGTTAACATTTCACAAACATTTCATGTGTAGTAAGTTACGCACTACAGTTGGGAATTACTACAGCCATCAGAATGAGAAAAGGTCTTTTAGTTGATTTTTAGTGAATATTTTTCAGAAATAAATGACTCCTGTTTTCATATACATTGACCTTTCTGAAAAATCTCACCTGTAGTAAGCAAGACACTGTTCTTGTGAAGTACAACAGCAATCAGAATGAGAAAAGGTCATGCCATTGATTTTTAGTGAATATTTTTCAAGAATAAATGACTCCTGCTTCCATATAAGTTGACATTTCTCAAAAATCTCATCTGCAGTAAGCAAGACACTGCTATTGTGAAGTACAACAGTGATCAGAATGAGAAAAGGTCATGTTGTTGATTTTTAGTGAATAGCCTATTTTTCAGAAATAAATCCTCTTTAGTTACTAGTAATTTCACTTTTCAGCAAATTCTCACCTGTAGTAAGTGATACACTCTAATGTAGAATGAGAAAAAGTAATTTTATGTATTTTTAGTGTTTATTTGTCTAAGAAACCCCCTGAAACAGGGAATTTCTTCTAAATATGCGTTGTGGAAAGTCAGTTACTTCATTTTGGAATCACTAGAATGTTGAAGACGTGTACAGTTGATTTTATTAATTTTCAGTGAATATTCTTTGAATACCAACGAGCATGTGAAAAAGCAAATATCCATAAAATGTGTAATTTGCAGACGGTCCCTTAGAAGGCCGCCGAATATCAAGCGAATATAAAATCAACTTTACCACGCTCATAATAACCTGTCCCTTCACTTTCTCTCTCTATATACTGTCTTCCACCGTATACCGCTAAACCCCTGAATTACATTATTAAGTCTCCACTGCTTTCTCAAAGCCGTACTTCCCTATTTTACCAGCAAGTTCAGTTGTCCATTTATTTAAAAACCTTTACTGAGTTAATGACCAATATGAACACCACAGGCTACAGAATCTGCAGGTCAAAAGTAGGTTTCAGTCAGAGATTTCTCCGGCTGAAAGTAGACACGTCTGGAGAGAGAATCAACTCACATACTATAGCTAACGAATCAGAGGCTAATTACAAAACCGTTTGAACACACATCTAAAGGGATAAGGTGACTAATATAAAAATGCATTTTATGTTGCTTGAGGGAACAAGACTTACTTTGAATGTTAACGGACAGTGAATCAGATGCTGCTGTCATTTCTAACAGACTGGACTCTTTCCCGTTCTCCAGTTTTTACCTCAGAGAACTCGCTCGGTCTTTTACGCTCCTGTTCCTGCAGTTCGCGGGCTTGAGAAATGAGTCTCTCGGTTTTCTGTCAGGTTTGGAATAATAATCTCCTCACATGCTACAGCTAACGTGTCACAGACTAAATAGAAAACCGTTTGAGCTCAAATACAGACGGACAGTCAAAATATTTGTCCGATTATCTCTTCATTCAAATACACAGAAAAGATACGTACCATGGGAGGTAATCCATGCCAAAATTAAAATGAAAATCGTAAAATTAAAGTTAAAACCCTGGTTTGACATTTCTTTTTCAATACCTGTGCGCACATATCCTGCCAAAATGAAAAATGAAATAAGAGAACTCGATTTTCATTTTCATTCTCAAGACGAACACGCGTCTTTTCTGACAAAAATAAAAGTAAAATTAAAATACCTTTTTGTCATTTCATTTCATTTGTTAGTCTTTTCCTTTTAACAGTTCTTGCGGTACAAATCGGACAAAATGGAAACGAAAAGACAAAGTTGATAATCCTATGGCAAAATCCCAGTTTGCGATTTAATTTTCGAAATGAACGCGCTGTATCTGCCAAAATGAAAATGCAAAGGCAAACCAGCATTTCGTTTTCGTTTCCCACTTTGCCTTTTCATTTTCGAGTTCGCCTATATGCAAATATATGTTAATGAGAAATGGGCGTTACCGAAGACACGGACCTTAATGGTGGAAGACACGTGACCGCGAAAGTGCCCGAAAACCTAATAGAGGTAACAATGGCGGATGCATTCTAACTGTACGTTCACACTGAGAGCGGCGAGAGCGTCAAGAGTCGCCCAAACCTCCCTGCCAACGACGCTGTTGAACACTGTGGACGCTCTGCCGTTGATGAAATAGGCGGGTACAAGTTCCTTCGGAAAGCTTGGTTATGCAAATGTTTTTAAAGGGGCTATAAAGCAAACAAACAGGTCGAGCGGTATCTTTGTGCTGACTGACCACCAGTAGGCTATAAGTTAACCTTATGAGATATTTTAAATGTGAAGGTGCGAAATTGACCGATGACAGAAATAAATAAACAATGCTAATTACATATTTCGTAACAAAATTAACTAATGAAAAACACTACTTAAAAGCTTTTTGTTGTTGTGTGTCTTTTGTGTTAATGATAGGCTAGGTCAAATTCTAGCATGGAGTTTATAGGACACGTTTACTAGCCTTGGTCTTTAATTAACAGTAACGTTTGTGCATAACCTACATTACAGTACAACATGGGAAAACCCACCACCGATATAATCAGTTTCTCCTCCATTTGCTTAGGACCAAAAGTTTTGTGGGAACAATAGTTTATACTGTCGTGTTCTCTACAATTCTCTAGCGCGGAGCACTTCCAAGTTTCTATTGGTTGCTGCCCAACTGCGTCATATCTCATTACCATAAAGTTAACCGAACTTCAACTGTAGTTTGACGCCCAAACCACCCTCGCCGCGACGCCCTTTGCCGCGACGCTCTTCGCCGCTTAAAGACGCTGGCTCTCATTGAAAATGAATGACTTCCGGTCACTTTGACGCTCTCGCCGCGCTCAGTGTGAACGTACAGTTACTGTACGTTCGAGGGCGAGGCGAGGGTGGTTTGGGCGTCAAAATACAGTTGAAGTTCGGTTAACTTTATGGTCGAAGTAATTTAGATAGGCTTGGAGATATTGTCCATGTTTTCGGTAACGCCCATTTCTCATATGTGCGCACAGGTATTGAAAAAGAAATGTCAAACCGGGATTTGACTTTAATTTTACGATTTTCATTTTAATTTTGGCATGGATTACCTCCCATGACGTACATTGTGTGTAAGGACAGAGAAAGTGGACGATACTGTTGTCATTTCAACCTTTTCAATACGTGCCGGTTACATGTACTCTGTGTCTGCTCTGAAAAGAACATCCCCGCACATGCTATAGCTAATATGTGTCTCAGACAAATTAGAAAACCGTTTGAACACAAATCTAAACGAATAATTTAAATATTTCGCCAGTTTCTACTGCATTGAATTTCACAAAACGCATACCTACATTGTGTTTTAACGTATGGAGGACGAAGAAAGTGGAGTCGATTGCAGTTATTTCCAATCTTTTCTGACACTGACGGTTACTTCTACTTTTACCTCAGAAACTTGCTGTGCGCGTTGGTTGTTTTGGCGGACTTCAGAAATTAGTCTCTCGATTTGCTATTGGCTGTTAGGTTGCCTAACGATGACAGTCTAAGATCATCTTTTTTGCTTATTAGATAGATAGATAGATACTTCATGTGTACCCGTGGGGAAAGTGGTTTGCAGCACAATCGCAAGGCATAACCTCGTAACATCACAGAGTCACCAATAGACCAGTAGACATACCCATACACACATATACTCATACGCTGTACACACACTCATACTTTGCACCTTGCAGTAGATTAGGCTGGCTAGACCAGCTGGACATCCCTTATTATCATATACATTACCTGTTTAAAAGCTTAATGGCTTATGAAACACATGAAAATTTGGATGTATTTTTAGCAAATAGTGGGGTGCAATATCGCAACAATTTAAACGAAGATGCAAGAGGGTACCTGTTGTCACCCACAATGTTGTTTTCCGTGTTCATCATCCTGTCTCTGTAAATGCATTCTTTGTCATTTAATCCCTAAAAGTGTACTGGCTGTTGTTACCATTTTTCTGACTGTCATTCTCTGGACCTCAGTAGCATTGCCAAAACAGCAGATGATGCAGAAGGTTGAAACACTTTCAGTAAAAGCACAGGAAAACATTTGAAGCATTTTGTTGTGGACATTAAAGGAAAACAATTTCTTTAAAAAGTACTTTCTTTGTTGTGTCTTAGTGTTAATGAAGTCAGTCCACAGGTCCCATTTAAACTTATGGTCAAGCACAATGCCAAGGTACTTGTAATTCATAACAAGTTGTATTGGCTCCCCATTGATAAAGGTAGGGTTAGAGGATTGCAGCTTTCTAAGATCAATGGACATTTCCTTTGTTTTTGTGGTGTTTAGGAGAAGGTTCGACGTCTAACACCAGTTTAGGAAGTAGTCAAGAACTGGCCCATGCTCCTCCTCCTCATCATACAGGAGGTTCACCAAGGCAGTATCATCTGTGTGCTTAATAAAGTGTCTATTAGGGAAGGTGCTAGTGCAAGAGTGGGTATATAAAGTAAACAGTAAAGGTGATAAAACACACCCCTGGGGGAAGCCTGTACAAGTGGTCATTCGGTCAGAGAGTGACGTACCTGCTCTGACCTGCTGGATTCTACAGCTAAGAAAATCAACAATCCATGAAATCAAGCCAGCTTCAAGTGAGAATTCTGTAGCCAATATATCTGCTAAAATACTGGGTTGGATAGTATTAAAAGCAGATGAGAAGTCAACAGATAAAATCTTGGCATGAGTCTTTGGTTTCTCAAGGTGAGTGTGCAATAAGTGCAATAGAGTCAGAATTGCATCTTCCACCCCCTAGAGGCTTGGTAAGAAAACTGCAGAGGGTCCATGAGGTGCTGTGTTTGTGATACAATGTACCTCTTCACTAGACGCTCAAAGCACTTCATGACCAGCAATGTCAATGCTATTGATCTAAACTCATTGGGCCGTAGGGGTCTGGGAATTTTTGGCACAGGTACAACTGTAGATGTTTTCCTTAGGGTAGAGACCTTGAGAAGATTTAGAGAGGACCTAACAATGTCAGTAAACACAGGTCCTACTTGTACAACACAGTGCTTTAGAACAGGGCTTTTTTTCGTGGGTTACAGTCTCTGAAAAGCTGAATGACTTCTGATTCCTTGATGGTGAGGTTAGGCTGGGGTGGGGGGGGGGGTCACAGTGGCAGGTTCAGCACTATTACTACTCTCAAAGTGACAAAAGAAGGTGTTGAGCTGGTTTACCATCTCCAGTCCCTCACTACCATGTAACCCTAACCCTAACCCTAACACATGTGTTGGTTTTCCTCTGTCCTTGTGGGGAACATTGGTCATGGTTTTAATTTCCTGCCATGTCCGTCTGGGATCTCTGTATGCCAGAGTGGCCTCTATCTTCTGTTTGTAACTGTACTTGTCCAGCTGTATTTGTCTTTTAATCTGTCTCTGGTTGTCCCTTTTAGTTGTTTCATTCTGGTTTCTTTAGGCTTTTTCCTTCTGAATGATAAGTTTCTTTAATTTGTTGGACACCCAAGGCTTATCATTAGGGTAGATTTTATCGGTCTTAGTAGGTATCACAGAGTCTACGCAGAAACTGATGTGATCAGACACTGCTACAACCTGATCATTAATATCAGGGCTATTAAAGACCTCCCATAATGTGCAGTTAAAACATCCCTGTAGAGCCATTATGCTGTGGTTCTTCCATACTTTGACAGGCCTTTTTTGAGGCTTCTCTCTCTCTAGTAGCCTCTGATAGACAGGGCGGAGATAGACCACACTGTGGTCAGACGCCCCTAGTGGTGGGAACAGGGATGCAGTGTAGGCGTCTTTGACAGATTCATAACACATGTCTAAGGCACTTTTTAACCAAACAGTTATTAAAATCTCCAAGAAATTAAACTTTGGTGCATCAGGTGAAAGTGGCTCGAGTTTCTGTGAGATATTAAATATCATCTCTAATGCCTTATTAAAATTTGCCTTTGGGTGTATATATACCACAGTGAGGAAAATTTGAGGACACTCCCTGGGCAGATAGAAAGGTCATAGAGAGAGACACACAGCAGCTGGATGTCAGGAGCACACAGGTGATCTCTCACCACAACTGCCCGACTAGACTCGTTCCTGATGAGGAGACAAACGCCTCCTCCGTGAGTCTTCCCGGTGATACTGGGGTCTCTGAGAAACCTGAAGGCTCCACCTCACTCGACACAATGTTACTATCCAGCCAAGCCTCAGTTATTGCCAAGACACAGACGCTCTGATACTCATGCAGCTAGCGGGTATTGACTGACAACTCGTCTGTCTTTGCTCTTAGGGACTGTGTGATGATGAGCAAGATCATAGGAAGAGGGAGTTTGTTTTTCGACCCTCTCAGTCGGTGACGAATACCGCCCTTACATCCACGTTTTCACTCTGTCTGTGCAGTACCTCTCTCAGGATTTGTTCTAAGACAGCGCAGTATCGAGTCTACAACGGCTGAATAGTCTGGATATATGTGATTGTGACAGTAAGAATTCTCTGCTGTATTGGATCTCACAGGCTGCGTCACCAGTAACATAACTGTGGTTGCGTCCTTGGGTAAAATATGTGTTGAAAGTCACCGTAAACAATCCAGTCACGCACCATAACGCGAAACCTATAGGTGAAACTTCAGTACAGGCAAGGTGTGAAGTAAGGAGCATAAACAACACGATAAAAACATACAAATGCCAAGTGTGAATCACAGCAAGGCAGCCACAGAGCAGCGCCCCACAGGTCACCATGGATCCCTGCTTAAAACATCAATTCAGACAAAACACATGATCATATATTGTATTTTCAATAACTGACTAATACTGACCTCAGTATCTCCAGTTTACAGAGTGGATTGTTCAGTCCCACACAGAGAAACTTCACTCCTGAATCCTGAAGGTCATTGTTACTCAGGTCCAGTTCTCTCAGGGGACAGTTTACTGACTGTAGAACTGAGGCTATAGATGAACAGGACTGTTCAGTGAGTTTACAACCAGCAAGTCTGGAGAGAGAGAGAGACAGACAGACAGACAGACAGATGGTGAGAGAGATGACAAACACAGATATAATTATATATTCACAGTCTTAGTCACATATTCATATTCAATTAGGTGACAGTAGTCAACCAAAGTGACATAATAATAACACGACTAGTTGAATAGTTTTAAAATAATCACCATCAGATCCAAGATCCAAACCTGTCCCAGTCAAAACACCAAAGAAAACCGTTTGTTAACTATCAAATTGATCTGTAAGTGAATTATAAGGCAAATGACTAGAGGTCAACATTCATTCCCAACATAATAACCTGTCCCCTCACTTTCTCTCTCTATATACTGTCTTCTACCGTATACCGCTAAACCCCTGAATTACACTATTAAGTCTCCACTGCTTTTTCAACGCCGTACTTCCCTATTTTACCAACAAGTTCAGTTGTCCACTTATTTAAAAACCTTTACTGAGTTAATGACCAATATGAACACCACAGGCTACAGAATCTGCAGGTCAAAAGTAGATTTTAGTTAGAGATTTCTCCGGTCTGCGGCTGAAAGTAAACACGTCTGGAGAGAGAATCCCCTCACATACTATAGCTAACGTTTTAACACACATCTGAAGAGACGAGGTGTCTAATATAAAAATGCATTTTATGTTGCTTGAGGGAACAAGACTTACTTTGAATGCTAACGGAAAGTGATGCCGCTGTCATTTTGTAACAAACTGGACTCTTTCCCGTTCACCAGTTTTTACCTCAGAGAACTCGCTCGGTCTTTTACGCTTCTGTTCCTGCAGTTCCCGTCTGTCTTTGCTCTTAGGGACTGTGTGATGATGAGCAAGATCATAGGAAGAGGGAGTTTGTTTTTCGACCCTCTCAGTCGGTGACGAATACCGCCCTTACATCCACGTTTTCACTCTGTCTGTGTAGTACCTCTCTCAGGATTTGTTCTAAGACAGCGCAGTATCGAGTCTACAACGGCTGAATAGTCTGGATATATGTGATTGTGACAGTAAGAATTCTCTGCTGTATTGGATCTCACAGGCTGCGTCACCAGTAACATAACTGTGGTTGCGTCCTTGGGTAAAATATGTGTTGAAAGTCACCGTAAACAATCCAGTCACGCACCATAACGCGAAACCTATAGGTGAAACTTCAGTACAGGCAAGGTGTGAAGTAAGGAGCATAAACAACACGATAAAAACATACAAATGCCAAGTGTGAATCACAGCAAGGCAACCACAGAGCAGCGCCCCACAAGTCGCCATGGCTGGGATTTGTAGACGTCTGTTCTGAGATCATTCTTTCACTGACATAGTTACGGTTCGGTGATGTTTACGCATCAAATGACTTTAATTTGTTTTCTGCTTCACCATATCATAATATTACAATGAAGTCGAAATCTTCAAAATGCCTTATGAGGTTATTTTTTTTCTTTCCCCCCCTGACCCCTGACAACTGCCTCAGTAAAAGACATGTTTGTCGTTTGTGGGTTTATAGGATGGTTGACGATAGAATGACAATGTCTCTAATATAATCATACTGTATGTTTTATTACCGTTTAATTTCAGTAAACTACTGTTGGCCAATCTCTTTAAATATGAGGCTCCTGATGCCCCTGTATAGTAAATGGTTAAATATGAACAAGTAAAATGTAAACTAGTTGTGGAGTACAGTTCTATCCTGTGATGTCTTCTGTCTCACACTGGGACACAGCACAGCAAGATTTCAGCATATAAATCATCATAACAAGAGATCATTTTAATCCACACAGCAGCAAAAGACACACAAGAAAAGGCATGAAAACTGATAAGTTTAGGTGAATTAATTCAGCGAGAGAAAATTTTGCTTCAGTTGCTCAAACACACAGTATGATATTTTTGGGCACGGGATGAGCGCAAGTTATAATTAACTGTACACTTTAAACTGGAGAGACTAATGAAAATTTAAATAAGAAATAAGGACAACACTTACAAAACTGTCAGTCAAGTTCATATTGAAAGAGACCGATTGCTTATATAATGATAGAGTGATCAGGTGTGCAGGTAAGATCTCTTAGACAGTTTATGACCCCAATAATGAATACAGCAAAAAGAGCTGAGATCTGACAGCTTCTCTCGCTGGTCACACTGAAGACAGGTTCAGTCTGAATTTTCTGAAATTGATCAGCCCCATTGCATGTACTACAGACTTTTTGTCAGTCGATCTGGGGGTGTTGAGGATCGTTTGCACATTGTTCTTGTCCAGCTTAACACCATCTCCTGAAAGCTTGTCACCAAAAACATGATTTCTCTAACAGCAAATTGACATTTTACTTTATTCAGCTGTAACCCATGTCTCTGGATGCTGTGAAGCACATTGGTGAGTCTTTCATTGTGCTTCTCAAGTGTGGACCCCATAGAACAATGTCATCTACCTAAACACACACACACCCCACTTAACACAATGTTGTCTACCTAAACACACGCACACCCCACTTAACACAATGCTGTCTATCTAAACACACACACACACACACACACCGTCTATGCACTCAACAATATGTCCCATGGCACAGTGAAATATTTCAGGAGTAGAGGAAATTTCAAACGAAAGTCCCTTCCAAAACAAAAAATGCCCAAACGTAGTGTTAAATGTACACTACTTTGTGTTCTTCCCTTGTACGAATTTGATCATGTTTGCATTAGGTTTGATATTTACATTTAAATCTTTTGGGTCCATGCACATGTGGAGATCACCACTTTTTTGACACAGACCATTGAATTCACCCATTCTGTGGGCTCTTCCACTTTCTTTATCACTCCTAGAGATGCCATTCTGTCTAACTCTTTCTTTAGACAATCTCAAAGTGGCTCTGGGACCCTCCTGGGAGCATGGACTACTGGCTGCATGTCATCCTTCAATCATATCTTATATGTGAATGCTAGAGTACCAAACCCTTTAAAGACATCTGGAAATCTCTGCACAATTACATCTGCACTATAGCTCTGATCATTGGAGCTGTTGATTCAGTAAACTCTTTTAACTGGGTCTAAGTCCTCACAAGTCTCATCACCCAAAAGTCAGTCACGCCCATCTGACACCACAACAAACAGGTGATCTCTGAGTCTGTAGGTGCCCTTAGTTTCCATGTGTTGTCCACTGTAGGCCTTGAGCTATATGGCCTTCCCGTGAATGTGAGGCTTTATTTTCACTGCTCTGATCACTCTCACTAATCAAACTGGCCTTTGTCCCAGTGTCCAGCTTCAGTAGAATTAAAGTAAGTAACACACACAGCGAAACACTAAATCTAGGTCAATCTGAATAAAACAAACCTATTCACACTAGTAAATGTACTCTTAGAGTCTACTGTGTGAGAAGATTAGAAATATCAGAGACCTGCCATTGTTGATGATGCTGTTTGTTCCCTCTGGAGAGTGACTCTGCTCCTGACTGTTGGTCTTACTATTGTCATCAGACCCAGCTTTGATCTTTTTCATCAAGTCAGATAATGTGATTTGATGTGTTCACTTCATTACTGATTCATACACTACTGCAGTGTTAACTATGGGGATCAGTGACTGTGTAGAGCTCAGAGGAAAAAGAACAAAAGCAGAAAACCCATCACACTACATATACGACTGACAAAATCACTTCTAGGGCTGTACTTTGGTGACATTCTATCATGACACTATTAAAAATGTTCATCCAGAGAAATGGCTTTTTTATTGAAATTTTGATGTTATAACCATTCTTCATATTCAACTATTGAAAAGCATGTTTGTAGCTGTTCCATAAACACAACATTTCCCAGGAGGCATCCATAATATAGACAATACTATATTATTCACTCAGTGTTAAAAACATCACTGCTGATGAGTAGATAAATAACAGGTAATAACAGTGTATAACAGTGAATAACAGAGCATAACAGTGATTTCATTGGCCCAGTAGACTGATAACACAGACATGTCATGATTTTTTTCTCAGTTTCATTCTGTGGATGAAGGGTGAAACAATGGAAATAGTGACTTTAATGGTCAGTACAACCTGCTGTGTAAAGGGAACAAACATTTCACTCACCCATATTTCACTCTCAAGCAACCCAAAAAACCTGATAAACTCCCATAAACTACTAAACATCAAACACACAGTATCCCTGTCTTAAATGGTAATATGTTTAACTTTATAATGGTTTAGACAAGGAAAAAAAAAAGACACAAACAGAATTCAAGGGAACAGCCTTTTTCCCCAGTCCTTTCACTGAGAACATGCTCTCACACATCCAGCATCCAACCAGAGAGAGAGAGAGAGAGAGAAAGAGAGAGAATATTCAGACACTGCTATTAATGCCTTTGTGACCTGTCTAAACACATCAGCTTTGTCTAGACATTGCAGAGGTCCTGAAAATTATGGAAATTACTGGATGGAGAAAATGACTGAAGTCAGTTCTGAACTGTTTTTTCTTTCATTTTGTTCTTGCAACCACCCTCATTCATCAAATACTGTAATTCATTACTTTATATGCTGTCAGAAAAATATGTTATTCCTTTGTATGTAATAAGGCCATGATCATGGTTACTAGGGTTCAGCAAAAGTTCAACTGGGGACGCTGAACTGAGACACGTGAAGAACTGATCTAGATGTGCTTCACAGATAGTGATGATGAGCGAACTAACCACAGGATGCCCTTCAGACGGTAGACATGTAGGCCTAGTATAACCAACCGAATTAAACATATCGTGCGCAAAACATGCAAGACGCCGTGTGCAGAGGTGTCAAATGTTAAATATTATAACAAAGTTCAACTTAAGGGCATTTAAGCAGAAAGAAGAACATGACCTGGGACTATGAAAGGTCAACTAACCGTAAGATGTTAAAAGCAAACAGTGAAACTGCTGTCAGTGAAACAAGAAGATAACCGTGTTGTACGCATTTAACATGGTCTGCCTAAGAATCTTATAACCGCTTTTGTTATTTTATAAATACTGCATGCAAACTAGAAGAAGACAGACAATTCACTACTGTGACGCTGGATTGTGTTGTTGTATGACTTGTCTCCTAACTGCGAGAATAAACTAACCTGCCTTGACTTTGGAGAATCTGAGTGTCTTTCATAAATTACTTAAACATATGCACTGTGACAAAATGCTGTAAGAAAACAGCCAAATTCTGACAGTAACATACTGTTTCCCATTAAAACTGTACTATACTGTAGAAAACAATGTATTCTGGGTAATATATATATGGGCAGCTTGCCATTTCCCATAAAATACTGCAATACACTGTGAACAGTGTTGCATTCTGGGGGTGATGTTAGAATCAACTGCAGAGAGGCCCTGTGAATACAGAACTCTACTGTATTTCTAGAGGAGACACGCTGAACACAAAGTCATGAAGCCAACTCTGGACTTTCTTTTTGATTATCCATCTGTATCCTGCACTTTTTGAGCAAATCATACGGTGAGCTGAAATACATTTGATCTATCTGCCAATGTTTGCTTAATATTGTCATCTTTGTTATGACAGTCAGAGTTTGTTTGTTAAACAAACTCTGACTGATCAGTAATGTAACTAAGCTATACTCAAAATAGAAATATTACCAAAATAGAAATATGTTTCAATGTATTGTGTTTATTTTTTGTTATGTGATTCGTTCTTGTTTTCTTCAATGTAAAGCAACAAAAATTCTAATGAAAATAGATCAAGATATATTGATTCAGGGAGGATGAGGGTGAGCCACATGTATTGCTAGCAACCGCGCATGCTCCAATCTCCCGGAGTAGATGGGCGGAGCTTCCCAGCATGCCTTGGGGCAATGGACTGTTTCTTAGCCCCAGTTCATTATTGTTCAGTTTGTGTTTCCCTTTTTGTGACTAGTGGAAGTGCATGTATATTGTTTATCATTTAGTCTTTGTGTTGTATTGATTGACACTTGCGGTAGTTGTAACACTAACTATGCACCGTGAATGAAACTGTCTTTGTGAAAGATGTAGTGCCCTGTTACTAGCCTAGCAAATTAAGTGTGATGTTTTCTGTAAATTATTATAAGTCTAAAGACTAGTAACTAACCTAACAAACCTAATTGAAGTTAAAAATTGAACTGCTTACAATTGTAAGATTTTAGTAGTTTTCATCTTGTAGTAGCATAAAGTCATAGAGCTCTTTAGTTAGGATATATGCCACTGATCTGTGTTAAGTACTAGGCCATGTGCTCAAGTACTATCTCAGTGCTCATAGGGTGAAAGGTGGAGAAAGACCCTGGACAGGACACCAGTCCATCACAGTCACCTGATTCTTTTAGGTGGAGATCTGTGCTCTGGTTAAACTGTGTTCATTTAACAGATTATTGTTTGAGTGTAACTGGCAACACTCTCATGCCGTCCTCTTCACTTGTCATGATGTGACTGGAGAGAACAGCAGTAACACTAACTTATTTATTATTATTTAGTAGGTAAGGCTGATTTCAGTGATATTCACAGTGATAAGTTTATTAAACAGTTGTTTAGTGTTATCACATTTGATGAATGACTGCATAACTGACATGTTCTGTTATGGAAACCTGAAATTTTCAACTGTTGTGGAAAAACCTTTATGTTTGTATCAACAAATTAAGTGTTTCAGTTGGTGCTGCCTTTTTTAAATAAATGTTGGGTTACATAACTGATCTTATATTTTCTAAGACTTTTCTTTTCCATAGAATTTTTTGCTGCATCTTAATTAACTAATGCTGGGATCAGACGATGTGATATTTTTGTCTTTCATGATGGCCACTATGTCAGATTGGACGATTATTGTGCCATAAATTCTTGCCATGTCTTGGCCAGGAGCCTGGCAACACTACGAGTATGACCCTGACCAATCATCATATGCTGCCTTTCAAGACCTTGAACAAATTCATTAGTCGTCAGGGAGGACGACCGTCATTCGTCCTATTGGTCAACATCAAGGAACATGTGGTAGGAGATGTCAGACTAGACAGGAAAACACCAATAATTCTGACATGCTAGACTTTTCGTGTCGTGTGTTGTGTTTTGTCATTGGACGTCCCAGACGAGACGTCTCTGTTCTTGGATTATGTCACACTACACTACACTGCTGACACTACTTTACTGTTAATCTACATGACAATCTTTTACAGTGTATGAAAACCAGTGTCTGCTCTTACAGTACAGTAATGCTTTTCTGGCAGTCAGTACACTGGGGGAAAACAAAGAGGAATGTCATGCACTCTCTTTATATCTGTTGTCAGATTTAGATAAAATAAAACAAAACAAACAAAGACTCGTCAGCTTGTTGCAGATGTGCTGTTTATTTCTGTTACTATAAGTGAACGGACCACTTGCGGAATGATATAAAGATGTGAATCAGAAGCACAAAACCCGTTGCCAATGGCAGCCGTCACTCATTTTTTTCAGCTGTCATTATAAAGAAACATCAGACCTCCCAACACTGGGATGGCCCATTTCAAATGGACCTCTGCCAACTTTCTGCAGCATTCGGAGGAATCATAGGTCAGATATGCTCCATAACGTATATCCTAAATCACAGCCTTTGCGATTTGCTAATAGCATTATTTCAAATCGCAGTTCTCCCTATTTATATATATGACAACCAGTGTCCACTCTTACAGTACTGTAATGCTTTTCTGGCAGTCAGTACACTGGGGGAAAACACAGAGGAATGTCATCCACTCTCTTTATATCTGGGAGGCTTTTCATTGTCAGGTTTAAATAAAATAAGAAAAAATAAAACAAAACAAACAAATAAATAAGTAAATGAATAAATAAAACAAATTAAACCACTAACCCAAGTTTAGTCAGTTTGCAGTGTGAATCCTCCAGAAGAGGACAGAACTTCTTCACTTCTGCGTCTCCTGGCTTCCTCTCACTCAGATCCAGCTCTGTCAGGAGTAAGGGGTTTATTTCTAGAACTTCAGTCAGATAAACACAGGCTTTTTCTGCAGCATCACTCTTCAACAACCTACAGAGAGAGGAAGAGTGTGTTTATGTTAATAATCATTCATTAACTGTCTGCTGCTACAACTGTCCTAAATATCTGAGAAAGAAATAAGGCAAGATCCAGCTCTGAGTAGGTTAAAGGGTTTCTGCCTAAATATCAAGTCAGAAAATCACAAGCTTTATCTGCAGCATCACTTTCCAACAACCTGTAGAGAGAGGAGCATGAATCGTTGTTTTAAAAATATATTCACACACATGCACACACATGTATATGTTATTGCTGCTCCTACCACCCCCACCCCCCACCCCCCCGCTTTAGAGTCTGGGGGTGTTCCCAGTTCAGTTAACAAAAAGAATGATTAACTGTACATGGGAATAGCAGAAGTTAAAATGATTCACTCTAACCATGTCAGTCTGGTGTGGAAATCAGCCTTCTACAGCTCTATTATGGATATATGCTCTTTTGTGAAATGTTCTCACCTCAGTGTCTTCAGTTTACACTCCGTATTATTAAGTAAATGTAGTAAATCAGTGACCAGCTTCACTCCTGAGTCTCCAGGGTTGTTCCCTCTCAGATCCAGCTCTATCAGGTGTGAGGGATTTGATTTAAGAGCTGAGACCAGAGCTGCATATCCTTCACCTCTTATACCACAGTCAGAAAATCTAGAGAAAACACAGGTGTTTTTCACTCATGCTGCAAAAAACATATCATTGAAAAAATCAACAATTGGACATGTTCATTTTCTGATACTGGCCTCACTGTGTCTTAGGAGGGAGTTTAAGAGCAACATCTATATCCAACCATGTCTTTGTGATATGAGGTATTACTGTCATAGACATATCACAGATTTTAATGGAAACACTACCTCTATACAAAGTCATCTTAGAAATGTAAAGTTCTGTTCACCATCATATTACTTACAGCAGTTTCTGTAGTTTACAGTGTGGATTCCCCAGTAGAGCAGAGATGTGTTTCACTCCTGAGTCTCCTAGTTTATTCCCACTAAGATTCAGGTCTATCAGGTGTGAGGGGTTTGATGTCAGAGCTGAAGTCAGAGCAGCACAGCCTTCTTCTGTTATACTGCTGTCATTAAGCCTGTAGTGAGAGAGAGAGAGTGTTGGGGTGGGGTAGGGTGGATGGCAACCATTACTGATTCCAGAAGTTAAATCATGACATGGCAGAAAATGTATCACTTAAGAATATTCTGCATGTTTGGCTCTCCATGGTGAGATAGCTATTGGTAAACTTTCCTCTGCTAAAGAAATTGGAAAGTAAATACTGGTAAATATACTGGTGATTGTTGAAAATATTTTTTAATATTTTTTTCCTTCTGCAGTAAAGTGTTTAGCTTTAGTGTAGCACTGCACAAAAATATTACATAGATAAAAAATCTCATCAATATCCATTACTCTGCTATTCTAATGTTTGGTGGGTGTTCCCCCTATTTATGTAAATGAAAACCTGTGCCCTCTCTTACAGTACAGTAATGCTTTTCTGGCAGTCAGTACACTGGGAGGAAACAAAGAGGAATGTCATCCACTCTCTTTATATCTGGGAGGCTTTTCATTGTCAGGTTTAAATAAAATAAGAAAAAATAAAACAAAACAAACAAATAAATAAGTAAATGAATAAATAAAACAAATTAAACCACTAACCCAAGTTTAGTCAGTTTGCAGTGTGAATCCTCCAGAAGAGGACAGAACTTCTTCACTTCTGCGTCTCCTGGCTTCCTCTCACTCAGATCCAGCTCTGTCAGGAGTAAGGGGTTTATTTCTAGAACTTCAGTCAGATAAACACAGGCTTTTTCTGCGGCATCACTCTTCAACAACCTACAGAGAGAGGAAGAGTGTATTTATGTTAATCATCATTCAATAACTGTCTGCTGCTACAATTTTCCTAAATATCTGAGAAAGAAATAAGGCAAGATCCAGCTCTGAGTAGGTTAAAGGGTTTCTGCCTAAATATGAAGCCAGAAAATCACAAGCTTTATCTGCAGCTTCAGTTTCCAACAACCTATAGAGAGAGGAGCATGAATCGTTGTTTTAAAAATATTCACACATATGCACACACATATATATGTGTTCTGTCCTCGTTATATGTGCTGTATATAACTTGACAGTCAGATAAACGCCTTCCTAACACCAAGACTCTGAAGACAGTCAACTCCTTGTCCACAGATTTATTGACGTTGCAAAGAAGGGTGAAACTGAAACATACAAAGCGTAATCAACGCTATGCTTGCTTTTAAAACGTACAGATACTTACAATGTAAATATACCAATCAAATTTAGCATGAATTAAATCTTCTAATTTTTTAGCGTTAGACGTATGTATTTATTGTAGATTTAACTTCAAATGTAATATATAACATTAGATTTTAACATGTGATCAGTCATCTCTTCGATTGTTTATTTGTAACTATTCCCGTATGAACCTCCAGTTGCCTAGGAACGATGTAGTCAGTAGCAATAGCAACTTGTAGCTAACAGATTTCTGGAATCTAACTTCACAGAATGTAACACTGACACAAAAATAAATAAATAAATACATAAAGATCTGCGACCACAGACAACAATTAAACGATCAGTACATACCCACGATGCTACCAAAGGCATGAGACGTATGCAGATATCGCTGGATTATCTCCGATATAATAAAACAACAGCTGTTAGTATCCTGCTCACTAACGTTCTAATTGCTGGTCGCGTGACATAACTCCTGTTACTAACGTATTGTAATTCTTAAAGTGGCCACAACGAAATACAGAAACACATAAAGACTTACTTAAGAAAACAAAGTAATACTTTTGACACATTAACTTAATTGTAACAAAACACTCCCCGCCTGGCGTGATTACACGTCACTCAATAAATGCATGACACTTCATCTACTTAGGTATCTGGGGGGAGAAGAAGCACTATCTCAGTAACAGGCCTAAGAAAGAGTGTAGTCCCTCCTGGTTTAATGACCTTCACCTCGACCTGGCGCACCTTCCCGTCTTTGCTAGGAAAGGTTTGTGTTACCAGTCCAAGAGGCCATTCGTTTCTTGGTACTTGGCTGTTCTTGAGGAGAACAACACTTCCTAGTTTGACATTCGGATGAATGGACTGCCACTTCTTACGTACTTGTAGTGTTGGGAGAAATTGCTTCCGCCATCTGTCCCAGAAAGTGTTGGACAGGTGCTGAACTTGCCGCCACTGGCGCTTGTAAAGGTTTGAAACTCCAAACTCACCTGCTGGAGCAGGAACAAGGTTCACCTTTTGCGTGAGAAGAGCAGCTGGTGTGAGTATAAACGGATCATCAGCGTCAGCTGTCACAGGAACAAGAGGCCTTGCATTGATAATGGCTGCTACTTCTGCCATGAACGTCACCAGCACTTCATGGGTAAGTTTGTCTTTTAGCTGGAGGAACATGGAGTCCAGAATTCTCCTTGTAAGACCAATCATTCTTTCCCATGTCCCGCCGCAATGGGAAGCGTGCGGAGGATTGAAGGTCCAAGTGCAACCTTGGCCTGACAGGTAAGTATTCACAGTCATACTGTCAATGTTTGAGGGTATCTTCAAGTCCTTACAGGCACCAACGAAGTTAGTGCCACGGTCCGAACGAATATGTTTGACTGGCCCGCGCACAGCAAGAAAACGCCTTAGCGCATTGATGAAGCTGGATGTGTCAAGGGACTCTATGACTTCGATATGAACGGCTCTTATGCTCATACATGTAAAGATTACAGCCCACCGTTTACTGTGTGAAAGGCCTCCTCTGGTCCGACGTGAGGAGATACTCCAAGGGCCAAATACATCTAACCCAACATTTGTAAAGGGAGGGTCTGTTGAAACACGATCTGCTGGAAGGCTGGCCATTTTTTGGATACCGAGTGGAGCTCTAAGCCGTCTGCAAGTTATGCACTGGTGTATCATGCTACTCACTTTCCTCTTCCCGCCAACTATCCAAAAACCAGCTGAACGGACAGCTCCTTCTGTAAAGTGACGACCTTGATGGTGGATCTGTTCGTGGTAGTGTCTGATGAGTAAAGCTGCAACGTGATGCTTGCCGGGAATGATCAACGGAGTCTTTTCCCTCTGATCAAGGTTTGAATGGTGGAGACGACCTCCGACTCTCAGGAGGCCATGTGTGTCAATGAAGGGATCCAGGTTTTTGAGAGGACTACCTTTGGGAATGTTCTCGTGCCTTTGAATACATTTCAACTCTTGACCATAGACTTCCTGTTGTACTGCTCGGATGATGATGGCTGAAGCTTGATTGAATTCTTCAACAGTGAATTCTGCTCTGCAGTAATGCCAACCTTTACAAGAACTGTTTGTCTTCGGGGTTGTGTTGAAAAGACGGGCTATGTGCACGAGACGAGTTATAGCACCATTTAGTGACTTCCAAGAAGAGAACTTGGCAAATCGTTGGGAACCGAGCTGCTTGGATGATGTTGTAGTACTTAAAGTGGACACTAGAGGCCGGATGTCTGGGTCTGAACTCGGATTGACAAGGTGGTAAGTGCTCTCAGTGATACTTGGCTCTGGTATGGACAGAAATTTGGGTCCACTCAGCCAGTTGGTGTCTTTTAAATGGCCTGCAGCGACAGAACGTGTTGCATGATCCGCAGGGTTCTGATCTGTTGGTACATAGCGCCATTGATCTGGATGGGAGGACCTTCGGATACGTAATACCCGGTTACTGACATAAACATAGAAGCGCCTGGTTTCATTATAAATGTAGCCCAGTACCACTTTGCTGTCCGAGTAGTAAGTTACGGCATCGAGCTGAAGATCCAGTTCTGTGGAGATTAGATCTGCTAACTCGATGGCAAGTACTGCTGCACAAAGTTCTAATCTCGGGATCGTGTGTTCAGGGCGGGGGGCGAGCTTGGCTTTCCCCATTACAAACCCAACACGATTATTTCCAGCAGCATCTGTAACTTTTAGATATGTCACTGCCGCAATAGCTTTGGTTGAGGCATCAGAAAAGACGCACAATTCTCTCTTGACAGCTGCTGAAGATGAAGTTTCAGTATAGGATCTGGGGATGGAAAGATTGGACAGCTCTGACAAAGAACTTCTCCATGACATCCAGGCTTCCTCCATTTCTTGAGGTAATGGCACGTCCCAGTCACCATTCTCAGTGGTGATTTCTCTCAGAATAGCCTTGCCTTGGATTGTGACTGGCGCTACGAACCCAAGAGGATCATAGAGGCTATTGATAGTGGATAAGACACCCCGCCGAGTGCAAGGTTTTATCTCATCGGAGACACTAAAGAGGAAGCAGTCTGTTTGGAGGTTCCAATTGAGTCCAAGGCTGCGCTGTATTGGCAGTGCGTCTGCATCGAGGTCCAGGTCTTTAAGGTCACTTGCATGATCTCTGGACGGAAAGGCCTCCATGACCTCTCTGTTATTCGCTGTGATCTTATGCAGCCTCAGGTTTGATTTGGAGAGAACGTCCTGTGTCCTTTTTAGTAAGCTGACAGCAGCCTCGACTGTAGGTAGGGACTTCAGACCATCGTCTACATAGAAGTCGCGCATCACAAAGTGCTTAACATCCGGGTCAATGTGGAACTCGCTGCCCTGAACGGACTGGTGTAGGCCATGAATAGCCACTGCAGGTGAGGGGCTATTACCAAAGACGTG
Source organism: Chanos chanos (assembly GCF_902362185.1). Lineage (NCBI taxonomy): Eukaryota > Metazoa > Chordata > Actinopteri > Gonorynchiformes > Chanidae > Chanos > Chanos chanos. Next base: position 37,652,049 of record NC_044503.1, on the reverse strand, counting down.
GACCCTCATGCGGTAATCCACAATGTCTTTGGAGAGGTCATTGTCTTGGAACCAAAGAAAACGTAAGAAGTTTCTGTCTTCTTCCCTCACCAAAAAACAGTAGAACATCTGTTCTATGTCTGCCGTAAAAGCAATTGCTTCTTTTCTGAAGCGGATCAATACCCCAAGCAAAGTGTTGTTCAGATCAGGTCCAGTCAACAGCACATCATTGAGTGATACACCATCGTATTTGGCACTAGAATCGAACACCGCTCGGATTTGCTTAGGTTTCTTCGGATGGTACACGCTGAATATTGGCAAGTACCATCGTTCTTCTTCCTCACTGAAAGGAGGGGCTAACTCAGCGTGGCCATTTTTAAACATCTTGTCCATGAAGCTAAGGAAGTGGTTTCTCATTTCAGGCTTCCTCTCAAAGTTGCGCCTGAGAGACATGAGACATTTCAGTGCTTGGGGCCTGTTGTCAGGGAGCCGTTGACGTGGACACTTGAAAGGTAAGGGTGCTATCCAACTGTTGTTCGAATCTTTCCGTAATCCTTCATCCATTATTTTCATAAAGGAGGCATCCTGAATCGAATGAGCAGTCAGGTTGTCATCTTTGGTCTGCTTAAACACAGTACATCCCAGGTGGTCAGCATCACAGATAGACTTCTCCTCGGAATATGATGGGGGTAATTTGTGACTTGGATGTCACTGTATTTCTCCTTAACATGGAATACATTAGGGCATGGATGAAAGAGAGTAGGGTGCCTTAAGTCTGAGGTGTTCGTGTAGAACGTGCTGATAGTCGGTGGTTTGTGGACGCTACCTAGACACACATTGCCTACAATGACCCACCCGAGATCCAGCTTCTGTGCATAAGGTAAGCTGTGTGAGCCGTTCACTTGTTTTCGGACCTTATGAACTCTGATAATGTCCCGACCTAAGAGAAGCATAATTGGGGCTTGCGGGTCAAGGTCTGGGATGAAGTGCGCCACTGACTTTAGGTGTGCATGATGAAGAGCCACATCAGGGGTTGGAATCTCGTCTCTGTTATTGGGGATATCATTACATTCTATGAGGCTTGGTAATGGTATGCAGACAGTTCCATCCAGAGATTCCACTTTATAGCCACTGGCCCGTCTTCCTGTTGATTCCTTCACTCCAGAGCATGTTCTCAATGTGTAAGGAGCACTTGGACTTTGGTCACTGAACACGTCAAAGAACTGTGAACGAACTAGTGACCTGTTGCTCTGTTCATCTAGAATCGCATAAAGCTTCATTGCTTTGTCTCTGTGGCCAGCTGGATATACTTTTACAAGACATATTTTAGAGCAGGATCGGTCTGTCAGATCCCCGCCACAGACTTCTGTGCATTTTGTAGTAACGTGAGGTTGAGGTGAAGTTATCTCCTGCTCCCCGCCGTGCTCAGAGGAAGGGTCTGCCTCTTCGGTCCAGGGTGCAGGTCCGGGGTGAAGTGCTGTATGGTGTCTTTCACTTTTACATTCAGAACATTGAACTTTCACTTTACAGTTCCTTGCGATGTGAGATGACGAAGAACAGCACTTGAAGCACACATTATTCTCCTTTAAAAACATCTTGCGATCCTCAATGGGTTTTTCCTCGGAATGCACGGCATTTACGTAGAGGGTGTGGTTTTTTATGGAGGGGACACAGTTTATCGCAGTCATCAGATTTTGTGGGGGGCTCGCCAGTATCAGAGTTGGCTGTGGGAAATATCTCTGTTTTGTGGACAGAGACTTCCTGATGTTTGTTTGACTTCCAAACTGTCTTCTCGGTTCTGGAAGCCATGTCTGTGCGAGAGACAAAATTGAAGCTTGGATCGTTCGCAGTGCTGGCTTCCTGTCTAACAAAGTTTACGAAGCAGGCAAAAGGAGGATAGGAAACACGATTCTGCCGTTTGTAGGATACACCAACTGACACCCACTTTTCCTGTAGGCGAAATGGGAGCTTCTGTACTATTGGGTTAACGCCTCGTGCTGTGTCAAGGAAAGAGAGGCCAGGCAAGTCTCCTTCAGCCTTGGCTGACCGAAGTTCCATTAGTAGATCGCTCAATTTTGTTAGTTTGGAATAATCTCGGTTTGTTATTTTTGGAAAGGTGTCAAGTCATTTGAATAGAGCATCTTCTATCACTTCTGCTGAGCCATAGGTTTGTTCAAGTCTGTCCCATGTCATTGCCAATCCTGCTTCCGGATGGTTGATATGTATTGCTCTTATCTGTTCGACATGTTCTGCTGACTCTTTGCCGAGCCACTAAAGCAGAAGATCCATCTCCTCACTTGGTGTCAGGTTTAAACCACTGGTTGCAGTCTGAAAAGAACGTTTCCAGGCTCTGTAGTTCTGAGGTTTGTCATTAAATTGAAGTAAGCCTGTAGCCACAAGCTCACGACGAGCAAAGTATCTTACAAAGTCATTTGTATTTGAGTTGTTATCGTTGGAGTTTGGAGATATGGGATAGGAAGTAGGACGAACATTGTCATTTTGCAGTCTGAGATGTTGCACAGAAGTAGCATACTCGTTCTGGGACCTAACTTGGTGTGACTCACGAACATATTCATCTTCATAGATGCAAGGCTGCTGTGAGGCAAGACGAGGTGATTGGGAAGGATTGTTGGTTTGGTCTGGACAGAAGGGTTTGGCTTCAGGTTTGAGATGTAAAGGTGAGATGCTATAGTTACGGTTTGGGTCTGTTTTTACTGGGACACCAACATCAATAAACCTGTGGACAAGGAGTTGACTGTCTTCAGAGTCTTGGTGTTAGGAAGGCGTTTATCTGACTGTCAAGTTATATACAGCATATATAACGAGGACAGAACAATATGTTATTGCTGCTCCTACCCCCCCACCCCCCCGCTTTAGAGTCTGGGGGTGTTCCCAGTTTAGTTTACAAAGAGCATGATTAACTGTACACGGGAATAACAGAAGTTAAGATGATTCACTCTAACCATATCAGCCTGGTGTGGAAATCAGCCTTCTACAGCTTTATCACAACTATATGCTCTTTTGTGAAATTTTCTCACCTCAGTGTCTTCAGTTTACACTCCGTATTATTAAGTAAATGTAGTAAATCAGTGACCAGCTTCACTCCTGAGTCTCCAGGGTTGTTCCCTCTCAGATCCAGCTCTATCAGGTGTGAGGGCTTTGATTTAAGAGCTGAGACCAGAGCTGCATATCCTTCACCTCTTATACCACAGTCAGAAAGTCTAGAGAAAACATAGGAATTTTTCACTCATGCTGCAAAAAACATATCATTGAAAAAAATCAACAACTGGATATCTAATTTACATACCTAAATTTAAAGTTAGAGTTGGGTTTGCTAGAGTATTAAATGCCACTGATTCTCATCAGTATTTAGCCATTATTTGACTCACATACAGTTGGGCTCTTATTTTTGTTCTGACCCCAGCTTCCCATTCAACTCTCTCAACAATGCCCAACACATATTTGAAACTACTGCTCCTAGCCAGAGTTGAATTACAAACCTTCGCGAGCTAGCACATCAACTTTAGCAACTGAACATGTTAACCAATTTAATAGCATTGACCTGTTTATAACAACTTGACAAGAAAGCAATGTTAAACTTTAAAAAACTATCACAGTTACCATCCAGCAGTGACTAATATCTACATGTGAAGGATAATGTAACTTTCATTACATTTCCTGACAAACGCCTGAGTTCCGTTCTGACTGACTGGTCAGATCTCGAAATAGAAGTAAGTGGGAGGTCAGATTTGCTTGAATAATGTGTGTTTACTGAACGGCAACTGAGAACGAGAGCAGAGAGAGATGTCGTGATCGTCTGTCACTATCATACTGTTAGCACTGGTGGACGTATGACCAAGCGTAGTTTTTATATTTACATGTATTTTTTCTTTATTTTTTAACATTTATACAGTATTTTTTTATTCGGTTGTATGTAGAGATGGTCGTAAGTTGCATAGGTTGTAAGTAGGGGAGGGGCTGTATTTGGAGTTTCGGCCACTTAAACTGTAATGTCATCCAACCTGCATGTGCTACCATGTGACGTGATGCGCGTTGCTGTAACATAACTGAGAGCAGCCTATTCAAAATACTCTCATCCATAAACTAGCAACTGATCGTCAGGATCCTGAATATAACTTAGCCCTTTCAGATGGTAATGCCATCCGTCTTTGGGAGCGCTGATAGGTAGTCTAGTAGATCATTCTCAGTGAAATGAAAATAGGAGAATGTTGAAATAATTTTCCCGGACAACACAAGGTTTTCCAGGACGCATGGGAACCCTGAATCCTCATAGCAGTCAAAAAAAAATCACTCCAAAAACCCCAGTGTTACAAGGGGAGAAAATGGAAGAAATCTTGAGAAGGACCATAGAGAGAGGACACCCCTTCATGACCAGACAGGTGTGCAATAGTCTTCTGCTACTGGAAACCCCTTAAGGTCTCATCTCAGTTTTCACAGAAGAGACTCAATAGTGGGGCTGCATAACTGAGGATAACCTGCCATTTTTCAGTTCCTGACTAATACTGACCTCAGTATCTCCAGTTTACAGTGTGGATTCTTCAGTCCCACACAGAGAAAGTTCACTCCTGAATCCTGAAGGTCATTGTTACTCAGGTCCAGTTCTCTCAGGGGACAGTTTACTGACTGTAGAACTGAGGCTATAGATGAACAGGACTGTTCAGTGAGTTTGCAACCAGCAAGTCTGGAGAGAGAGAGAGAGAGAGAGAGAAAGAGAGAGAGTGCATGAGTGAGTGAGTTAAAGAGACGCAGATGGTTACTTTACTGATAGATATAATCAGTAGATCTACAGAGAAAGAAACAATTACAGTTCATGAAAAAATGCTTTAAAGTTACACACTCATCTGTCTATTAGTTACTCTATTACAAGTCTTTATTTACTATTATTTTTATACATATAATCAGTGCAAATAGGTTTCAAAATATCCTGTCACAAAGTCTATTACATCATAATGTACATAACAAAAAAGTCCATCTTTTTCTCATTTCTGTCTCTTCCATTTACATAAGTTCTCTCTCTTAAACATCTTCTTAATGCCAAGATTTTATAAAAACCTTTTAACTAAAGGGGAAAGACATGGACGAATATGATTCAGAAGACAATAAGCTGCAAAGACACATAAATATTGCATATAAATCAACATAAAATTAAGAAAAGGAAAGAAAAGATAGTAGAAAGGGAAAGGGAGAGGAGAGGAGAGAGGAGAAAGTATCTGTATCCTATTGTTTTGTTTTACAAATCATCTTCCATATTTCCCATTGTTTAACTATCCTTTCACTGAAAAACTCACACACGGCTACAAACAGATTTCTCATTTGGATGTTACATAAGCAGCCAAATCCTTGCCCTCTGATACAGTCCTGTCAGTCCTTCTCTCTGGAAGGAAACAAGTGGGCAAGTTCTGCCACTGTAGATTAGAGTACACATGATGAACCAAAGTAACTGCACCACTGAACTCTTATACTTACAGAGCCCGTTTGGTGTTTTTCAGTACTGGCAGAAGTCTCTTCAACCCTTCATCTGATCCTCTGTATTTCTTCAGCTCAAACTTTTCTTCAGTCTCCTCTGACATCAGCAGGACAAAGACCAGAGCTGACCACTGTGCAGATGACAGTTTCTCTGTTGAGAGACGTCCTGAGCCCAAGTAACTTTGAATTTCATTTACAAGGGAGTCATCCTTCAGTTCATTCAGACAGTAGAGGAGATTGATGCTCCTCTCTGATGAGATGTTCTTGTTGAGTGTCTTCTTGATGTAGTCGACTGTTTTCTCCACACTCTGGGGTCTGATTGCGGTTTGAGGCAGTAGTTCTTTCAGGTGTTGCTGATTGGACTCCAGTGAGAGGCCAAGAAGGAAGCGGAGGAAAAGGTCCAGGTGTCCATTCTCACTCCTTAAGGCCTTGTCTATAGCACATCTGTAGAGATTATTTAAGTTCTTTGACCGCCTTGTAAAGAAATCCCAAAATGTATCAGGACGAAGAACATTCTCTTTGTTCTCGTAGTGCGAGAGAAAGACATAGGCCGCAGCAAGGAATTCTTGAACACTCAGATGCACAAAGCTGAACACCATTCTCTCAGAGGCTCCCTGCTCTTGACTGAATATCTGTGTGCACACTCCTGAGTACACTGAAGCCTCACTGACATCAATGCCACACTCTCTCAGGTCCTCCTTGTAGAATATCAGATTACCCTTCTCCAACTGAAGGAAGGCCAACTTTCCAAGCTTCAGTATAATGTGCTCAGCATCATATTTCTTTTTCATTTGATTTATTTGGAAAATCAGAAACTGTGTGTACATCCCAGTCAGAGTTGTGGGAAGTTCTTCAGTGGTATCTTTAGCTAGCATTGGCTGAAGCACAGTGGCTGATATCCAGCAGAAGACTGGTATGTGACACATGATGTGGAGGCTCCTTGATTTCTTTATATGTGAGATCATTTTGTTGGCCATATCCTGGTTCTTGTCATTGTACTTCTTAAAGTACTCTTCCTTTTGTTCATCACTGAATCCTCGTACTTCAGTCACCTGGTCAATGTAGTCTCGAGGGATCAGATGGGCTGCTGCTGGTCTGGAGGTTATCCAGATGAGAGCAGAGGGAAGCAGATTTCTCTTCATTAGGTTTGTTATTAGTGTGCCCAAAGATGTTTTCTGATTAATATTTTTCAATTTCTCTGTCTCAGTAAAGACAAGAGGAAAGTGACACTCATCAAGTCCATCAAAAATGAACATGACTTTACCATCACCATCTGGAATAAACTTCAGTTCAGCAGAATCTTCAAAACATTCATGAAGCAACTCTATCAGGCTGTAGTTTTTGTCTTTTTGTGAATTCAGCTCTCGAAAGGGGAGTGGAAAAATAAAATCTATGTCCTGGTTGGTCTTTCCCTCTGCCCATTCCAGCATGAATTTGTTAACTGAGACAGTTTTCCCCACTCCAGCAATTCCCATTGTCAGCACTTTTCTGTTTCTTCGACTTGGATCAGATGGGACTTTGAAAATGTCATTGCATGTGATTGGAGTTTCTTTTGTAGTAAATCTCCTAGTTGATGCCTCAGCCTGCATAATCTCATGTTTATGAATGACTCCTCCAGTCTCATCCTCCACTATGTAGAGATCAGTGTAAATATCATTCAGGAACTTTTTATGGCCTCTCACTGATGTTCCATCCAAAATGCGCTCATATTTCTGCTTCAGACTGGACTTCACTTTGATTCTGACAGCTTCATAATCTGGTAAAACTGGGTCAAAGGAAATGGAAAATTTCAAATTTAGAAATCAGAATACACTGGCTTGCTAAACATCTTCATTACTCTGTGTTGATGTGATTTCATTTGATGCAGAAACTGATCAGTATAAATACCATACTTTTGTTTTTGACTGGTTTTTTTTTTTCAGTGGTGGGAGGAGGGATGGGAGAGAGACAGAAACTTCTGATGACAATTGATCAACTCATCCAGATAACCGCCATTAAACTATCAATATCACTCAATATCACTATCAGCTTTCTGGGAGCTTATTGGACTTTGATGTGCCTTGTAATATGAGAAAGTGTACAAAACAGTGAATTATTACACCATGTTCATCTGTAAAATGTGAAAATAACTGAAATGAAATCAAACAATCCAGTAAAATGAAGATTTTTCAAAACAAGATAAATACTTTGAAGTCAAACTACAGAATATAATGGGGCATTTAACACAGATGAGGAGTGTAGTGGTGAGATCTGACAGGGAAGATCATTCACTCCTTGGTGATACAGAGCCAGTATTTAAATGTGTGACCCAAAGACTAAGTCAGAATAATCTCCCTGCATCTGCGTCTGAGAAAAGCATCAAAAACTGATTTTTGCAATGACAAGTCAGTTCATAGCTGTCCAAATGCAATGTCGTTTTGTCTGAGTGAAATGAACCAAACCTTTATTCTGAGCTGAGATGTTTGTCTGGAGTGAAGTGGACTCAGCTGGAGTGACTGCACTGTTCTGAATAGACCCTTCTTCAGATTTCAGTTCCACAGTGAGGCAAAAAGAGGAAGAGAGAAAGAGAGAAACTGTGAATCATGCCATCATGATTACTGCATTTTTTTTCCAATCACATATATACAATTACAGTATTTTTTGCGTGTATATGTTTAGATAATTCAAATGAACATGATGTAAAAAAGCTACTGACTGTACAGGACACACATAACAAATACATTAACAGATGAAAAAGAGACACAGATTCAATTTCAGCAAACATTCAGTTTTTCTCCAGTTACTCATCTAGGCCCCAATAAGCAAATAAAATTGTCACTGCAAGTATAAATTCAGTTCCCTGGCATGTGCCCTCAATCAGTCAGTTCAGTGTAAGGATTTGGTTTTTGGTCACATGTCTGTTGCATGATCTAAAACCAAACTGATCAATCCAGGGGAGATAAAAAGTAAGTAAGCTGCTCTGAGAACAGGACATGAGTCTGTAGACTACCAGCAGGATTTCTCATCCTTTGCACTCAGTTTGGAATTTTTACCATAATGAGAGATCGTCTCTCTATTAGTACAGTATTTTGTAACCCACTATAAACTTGCACTTAGTGCAATGAACCCATGTTGTAAGGGTACCGTTAACATGAGCTGCTAGGTATTTGTGGACAAAATAACACAGCTGAGGTGTGCTTGATTTATTCAGAATTTGTTTGCCTGTGACACATATCAATATCAATTTGCTGTGATCAGTGATAACTATTTGCAGTTATGAATTTGGTCAGATGAAGACTTCATAAAAGGTTTGTATTTAATGAGTGGTGAGTGGTTTGATGGTGTGTAGTTATAGTTTTAATTAAAAGGAAAGAGAGACAGTCTGGGATGGCAGGTTTTTCTGTAACATATTGTCTAAGATCTAAGACAGCACAGGCTGTGTGGTGTGAGATAATCTTGTCAGAACTGACACTGACAATAGCCAATGAGAGTGGAGCAGCTTGAAGGCAGATGATGGAACATGAAAAAGTGGAAATCAAAACATGAAAAAAATCAAAAACTCTCACTGTGGAGCATGAGGTCATGATTTTGGCTGAGGCAGAATTGTTAAGCAAGTGATTCCCTGTCAGTGCTAAAAGTCAAAACGGAGAGCAGCTGATGATCATTCTTATTGGACAGTTTCGACGTTCGATCTCATTTATCCAGCCAATTGAAGTTTTTTTACAAATAAAAAATTTCCCAGGCATCAGTTGCCAGGATCATCATCCAAAAGCTTCATACATACATTGTAATTCCAACTTTGTGTACCTTTGAACATTAAATTCTGCCCATCAGCAGGAGCATATGCTATTGGTTGTATTCAAAGAGACACATCAAGGGAAGCTTTCTATTCATCAATGAGTTGTCTTCCATTGTATCATGAGGAGATGCCATGTTATCGTTTGATATGATTACACTCTGATAAAACACAATTACCGAAGGCTGCACTGGTCAAACTGAGGAAACTCTCAGATGTTTCAGAGAACATTATACTGCTGTGTGTTATGTGCTGAAGCCTCATGATCTATCTCCATTAATCATACTTGAATATATTTCCACATTGTTCAAAAACTGCTTTATGTATTTTCTTTACTCACAGAAGGTAACACCTTAACCTCGACAATCCTAACATAAACATTTGTGTTTTAAATGTCATGTGAGCTGTACTACCTTCTCTGAGTTTATGCTCTAATTTGTCAGCCAGGTTATTCTGCCCCATCTTCTTCAGGATGAGCAGTGTGATCTCCACAGCACCTCTTGGTTTGTATCTCTCCACCATCTTATCCACTGTGTCCTGTACATCAGCATTCTCCAGCTTAGACTTTGGGATGTGAGAGAAGCCTTCTACTGCATTCTCTGTATGCAAGAACCACTTAAACTTCTTTAGTTCTGCTCTCTCCAGCTCTTCCAGAGTTCTCAGCAGGATCCGTGGAACAGCTGGCATCTTGAATCACTGGGGAGCATGAGAAGAATGAGATTAGACATTATTATAATATAGCTCTCAACTCCAAGACCACATCTGCAATGCGTTTATCTTTGTCCAGCTCATCTAGAGTGGTCAGTAGCAACTGAGAAGTGTTCACCATCTTACATCACTGGACATATGAGGGAAAGTAGACATGGAGATTAAATAGAGAAAATAAACAGAGAGTGGTCCTGTCATGATGTTACATATCACTTCATTTCAACTGGTCATGCATGCTCTTACAACTAAATTATTTCTATGGAAACTGGTAAACAACCGAGAAACCTATTGGATACTTTATTATTTCTAAAACTCTGGGGACCAGGGACTGGAATGAGTGAAAGAAAGTGTGTTACTAGCTGTACACTTTGTGTGGAACACACTGCTTGACATATAGGACTCTGGTAATGATCAAAAAGCAAAGGAAATGAGAACTCTGGTAAGCCCTGTTTCTCAGTGTGGAGTTCTACCTGTGTGAAAAACTGGATTTGAGAATAAGAACTGACTGATATAATAGGTCACTATTTGATATCTTTTATCATTACACCAATAGGACCTGACTGATATTATAGGTCACTATGTGATATCTTTTATCATTGCACCATTAGGACCTGACTGATATAATAAGTCACTATGTGATATCTTTTATCATTACACCATTAGGACCTGACTGGTCTAATAGGTCACTATGTGATATCTTCTATCATTCTACCATTAGGACCTGACTGATATAATAGGTCACTATGTGATATCTTTTATCATTACACCATGAGGACCTGACTGGTCTAATAGGTCACTATGTGATATCTTTTATCATTCCACCATTAGGACCTGACTGATATAATAGGTCACTATGTGATATCTTTTATCATTGCACCATTAGGACCTGACTGATATAATAGGTCACTATGTGATATCTTCTTCATTAGATCTGGATCTTTATAAAGTACAAACAGAGATTTGTAAATTATTTGTCTCTCCTTGTCATCTAAGTGAAAGAACTCTGGGTATTTATTACACACACAAAGCTGCAGACAAAAGTTATGGATTAATTAATTTGTGATTAATTAATTTTTATTTCAGTGGAAATTTCTCCTGAGGATCAGAACCAAACCAATCATCAGTAATGATGAACAATACCATCCCCATCATTAGTAATGATTAACTATACTAACCCTACCATAAGTGATGGATGATGATGATGATGATGATGATGATGATTATTGTTAATAATAATAATAATAACAACAGTAATAATAATAATAATAATAATAATAATAATAATAATAATAATAATAATAATAATAATAATAGCCTGAATCAGGAGTTTTCCACCTTTTTGACACGTGACCCACGTTAGAGTCAATCTGAACCAGTGCTCTCCTCCCCAACCCAAACCCCTCTGAGAAAACAACATGTGTGAATGACACTCTCCACACTCACACAATACAACTGATATTAACATCTTCATAACTTTTTGATGTTATTTTTAATCATTTTAACAGACGAGAGCTAACAGCTAACAGACAAGACTCTGGCAGTGGAGCTGAACCAGTATAATTCTGTTCATCATATAAAGCAGAACCTTCACTCTGCTGTAGCCATGGATGACAAGCAGACTTATTAGTCAAGGAGATGAATCAGGTTTCAACACCCCCCTCTAGTGGATAAATGATGAATTAATGACTGATTCAACAGTCAACAATTCACTGCTTAGTTTCTGCCCAGCTGCAGCCCTCAGAAAACAGGTAAATAGATGTTTCATTTGTATTTAGTAGAAGTGAAAGATTTAAACAGTGACATTAGTGGAGTGTGGATCTGGTTTGAACTATGCCATGATGAGGTGCAATGAAACACTTCTGCCTTAAAGATGCCAACACGTCTAATACAATATAACTGTGGTTATCACTCTATAAAGGAGACTCTTGACTCTGCTGTAGCCATAGCCAGTGATAATAGATGACAAGCCAAGGAGATGTTATATAGTGTGTGTGTGTGTGTGTGTGTGTGTGTGTGTGTGTGTGTGTGTGTGTTGGGGTAGGGGATGGGATGGGGGTTGGCATGAAATTCACTGCTTAGTTTCTGTTCAACTTCAACTTCAGAAAACAAGTAAAAGAGAGGTTTCACTTATATTTGTATTTTTATTATAAATCAGAACAGCAGCTAAAACCTGACCTGGTTTGATCTACACCATAATGAATGAATGAATGAATGAATGAAATTCCTTTACTGTCATCTCAGCCCTATAATACACAGTACACAGGGGGATGAAATTCATCCTCTAACCCATCCTATACACACACACTAAGTGCACTGAGCACACACACACACTAGGAACAGTGATCACACACTAGGAACAGTGATCACACACACACACACTAGGAACAGTGATCACACACACACACTAGGAGCAGTGCAGTGCCTGGGGACCAGCTCCAGTTCTTTTGCCAAGAGTATTAACCCCTAACATACATGTCTTTGATGGTGGGAGGAAACCAGAGCACAGGGCGAAAACCCAAAGCAAACACAGGGAGAACATGCAGACTCCAGACAGAAAGGACCCGGGACGGTCGGGATGTGAACCCAGGACCAGGACCTTCTTACTGTGAGACAACAGTGCTAACCACTGATCCACTGTGCTACTCCAATAAGAAACATACACTAATACACTGCTGTGTTACAGATGTCAACCTGCCCAACAGAAGTCACACACAAACCTATTTTCATCTAAATATAAAAGATAAAGATGTCAACCCATCTAATAGAAGTCACATACAAACGTATTTCATCCAGCAGGTGGCAGCACAACACAAACTCAAATACAATCTTAGACATGTCACCTCAGTTTAAAAAAAGCATTAACATGTGTATTGATTTATCTGCTAACAAATATACAGGCTATCTTTTGACTAGTTTGGCTCTGGACCTTTTATCCACTAAAATGACGAGACTGTGTAAAAAACAATATCTACATTAGTGATTCTCAGCCTTTTGTAAATGTGTTCTTTGTATTTCTGTTGTTAAAGTTTGATTTTAAACACAGAGGTTTTCCCTGCTCATGTTCTTCCCATGACAGACAGTCTGTGCAGTTCAACAACTTTACAGAACATTAGAGACACAACTACTGACAGTCCAGTCATGTGACCTGTTTACAGGAATACGGAACTATCAGCCCACAGATCAAATCAATCTTAAAGGGGATTCTTTACAAAGAGAAAATGATTTTATTTATCCTCCTCACAAATCTTGATGGGTCTTTAATCTACTTTAATTGACTCTAGTTTTACAAAGTCTTATGATAAATAACAGTCGACCTGACTTTCCGCGGGTTTGGTATTTGCGGTTTTGACCAAACGCGGATAGAAAACATTTTCGAAACTACCGTGTGCAGCACGCATAAGAAACAACATGCGCGGGTTAACGCTGAGTCACCGGGTACTCAATCCCAACCAGCCCCTAGTCCCGCTGTACCAGCCATCGTGTTCGCTCCGCGCGAGGAATCATTTTTAAATACGTAATTTCGATGCCCTTCATTGCTAGATTAGTGTTAATACGGCACTAAAAAGGCAAAGGAAAAGTGTTCTCACGGTGACATATAGTATACACACACACACACAAATTTATATACCTGATCACTTTTCAAGGTCAGCCCCAACCCCCCCCCCCCCCGCCCCCCAACACACACACACACACACACACACACACACACACACACACACGCACACACAGCAGTATAAGTACTCAATCATATGTTTTGATTTGCAAACAGATTTGACAATCAGATGTGGAAAAGAGTTTATCTGAGCTGTTACACTGCCGCCACCTGCTGGTCAGTGTACGTAGGATTCCACAAGGAGGAAGACGGAAGTGAATTTTATGTCTCATTTTACCGACTGTAAACGCTGCACAGTTTAATGATAATCTGTGCAAATAGCAATGTACAGGTTACAGAAGCTAAACGATAAAGACACCAACCCAATCTCAGCAATTTCACCAATAACAGCAAAAAAGAGATGAAGAGATGGAAGTTCCTGCTTTTTTCCGTCAACTGGTTGAACTCAGTTCAGGGGCACATAACGCCTTTTTTAAACACAAACCGAACCATCCTTCCTCTGACTTCGAGAGATTTCTTTGAGGCTGATATGTTTCTTCCTAGCTGGAAATTCGTCAAACTAATCAGATTATGTAAGCAGGTCATTAGAAGTATTGTTCTTCGTCGTGGATGGTCGAGAAGTGGATGGTCGAGAAGTAACTTATTTTCTTAAATTCAAATAACGGCCGGTTTGTGGACAAGAAGTGCATAAAAACACCAGTGTATATCAGCATATTCCCATTCCCATTAGGCCTTCATCGGCCTAAGTTTTGGTCGGCTGTAACGATTTAGTAGATCATGCTGTTACCATTGTTTTAGGAGCAAAGCAAATCATTACGATCATCTACATGTAATTCAACAATTTTTAAACATTTACCGCAATACTTCACAACATTGCACTAAATAAATCTCATTTCACTTGAACTTAATTTTCTGTTGAAAATGGCGCTGGGAACAGAGCAATGTTTACTTTCATTTTCTCTCTCAGAAAGTACTGCGCTGATCACTTAGCCCCCATAACAATTCCGTCTCGACGCATTACCGAACAAAGAACCCTAGCAGGGCACACATTTATAAATAACATCGCTGCTAATGCAAAAGTCACCTCCACTAATTATGGATGGAAAACTCTCCTTCTGCAAATGATATTTCTCAAGAAGGCAGGCGTCCCATTGACATTAGTTAGAAGTACTGCGAATCAAGGAATATGGCTGACTTTTAGGTACTGCGAGTCCCGTATGAAAACTTATCGTTTGTCACATATACAGGATGGAGGCCACAGCTGAAGTAATCTGGACCCAGTATGAAGGAGGTGGGGAAATGTGCAGTGTGGATATATTCTATATCATCTCTACTGGTTCAGACTAGAGGTTTGGCCCAGAATGCTCTGCTCCTCAGACTACGACTACTGTTAATTTAAGTAATACACTTTCAGACATTACACAACAATACCAGACTTTTCTAACTCTTCAAACTCTCCTGTAGAGATGTTCCTCATTTTTCATAGTGAGGAATTTGGTTGGACTCAGGTAATCTGGACACTTTGCTCTGTCTCTTAACTGACATATAAAGTATATAGTGTAAGATACTGTGTCATTGAATGAATTTTGTGTGATAGCAATGAAAAATGATTGACAATTTGGTCCACACTGACTTCTCTTTCACTGACTGTGTGAAGAGTGACAATGTGACTTAAGTTTTGACCAATGCATGTAAGCAATAAAAAAAACTGAAATTAACAAGTTTGAAAGTTACCAGCCCCACAGACAAACTAGAGATAGAAGACAAGTAAAACTATTTAACAGAACTGTCATGACAATAGTGCTATTGTCATGGTTACTCTCTGCTGTAATGACTTTCCCCAACAACATGTTTACTGTGTTGATAAAAACAACTGTGGTATATTAAAGAAGGAAATAACATGTATAGCTTTCTGTATCCATAGACACAATATCAAAATGTGTTTCATAAAATGTGAAAAGCATGAAGTAGAGAAGAATACTGCATTACCTTCTGTCAGGTGACTCTGTAAGTCTTCAGTCAGACAGGTCCTGTTCACCATCAGTCCAGACTGTTTGGAAAGTTCTGGTTCCCTAGTTCAGAACTCACAACACATGTTTAAAATCTTAATGACTCTTGTCTGGGTTACCCCAATGTTTCTGTTAAAAATGTCTTTCTCCAAACATGTCTTCGCCTCCACAGAGAGACACAGCTACACACCCTGAGTTCAAAGAGCAGGAATCAGATAAGTTAGTTCCTGGTTTATGAATTACAAAGATCAAACTTCATGTTATCAGAACAACAATAAAACCTCAGTTCACTTTATTCTCATTACGTTCCAGACGTCATGTAGAAATGGTATAGAGACACATAAACCAAGGCATGTGACTGTGTGTTCACACAGTGACATATTTTCATGTTTTATGAAGTATGAATATGACAGAAAGAGAGACTGAGAGAAACCAAAATGTTTGATTCAGTACTCAAATAAAGACCCCCCACTAAAACCAAACTATCAAACTCTTAAACCACTAATAAACCACTAATTATAAACCTAACACACACTATAAAGCCATTGACTCACACACACAAACACAAACTTTATTTCACTGCTTTTTGCCCATATTTCCCACTGTCAGATGATCTGTGTTCAGTTCTAACACTGAAGAAATATTGATCACTGATGAAAGAAGAAAGTTTAATCGACTGGGACAGAGGCACTGAAGGTGAAACTCTGACATAAGAATTAGAGATGGAGACTGAAGGCGCGCTGCAGTATCAAATCTGCATTATTGTGTGGAAGGCTCCTGTAAACAGACCCATTCAGAAGGCTCAGGAGTCTGAGAGTGTGTGTGATCAATGCAAGTGCAGTTTCAGAACTATCACTACATAAGCAGACTGTTAAACTGCCTAAGTTAGAGATAGAGAAGTCTGACGGAGAAATCAGCCATTGGCAGGAATTCTGGAGCCAGTATAACACAGCCATTAGTAATAAAGATGAACTGTGTAAAAGGGAGAAATTCTTTTACCTGAAGTCCTGTTTAACTGGGGCAGCAGCCAGGGCCGATTCCAGGATTTTTTAAATGGGGTGGCACAGGAGGAACCAAGAACAGAACAAGGATCAGAGTTAAATACAGCGTTGAAAACTGACTTAGAAAACACTGGGCACGACTTTCAGGCTCTTGCCCTGTGGCCTCAATTCTCCCTAAAAAATCAATACAAACCCTTAAGTCACTAACTTAGCCATCTGACAGCTACATTTGATAGCTGTGGTCCAATCTGATCAAAGGCAGAATCATTCCATTGTGAAGCCGTTTTTGGATTCGCAAATAATTTCTCCCACCACACCCCAAAATAGCGCTGTTTTTTTCCCCCAATACAAACGCGACAATATAAACCATTCTACAGCTTAAAATTCTCAACGTCACTGGATCTGATTGCTAAATTAACAGTCTCAGCTCCCATATTTCAGTATTTACCACTTTATTGTGGGCTGTTTGGAAAAAGTGATTGTGCCTTTAATCTTTAAAACATCAGGAAGAACCGATAAAGTAATATTTGTCTATTGTCTGTTTATGTGGTGGTGCACTGCTGCTGAATAACACGGGAAAGGCATTCGCTACTTTGCCAAAGTTATGTTAGCTAAGCTAACTGACTAGCTATGTAATATTATAATGGGACTCTTAGGAGCTTTTGAGGCCGTTATACCTGTGAGGGTCGGCTTTACGGATATCGAGGCTCCAGTAGCAGTCCGCCGTGGCTAGGCTACATCACTCATTACCGTTGCTGTTATCTGGAGTTCACCTGTATTGCAGCAGAGAACACCTGTACTGCGTTCACCTGTATCGCGAGCCCTCCACTGCATTTCCCCCACGTCTGAGGAAAGGCGACCATTGGCCATTTATAAAGCGTGCATTTGTTTGTTCTCACTGTAATTCTTCTCTAATCCAAACAAGAAAAGAACTTGGCCCATCCATCTCCCTTCACACTGTGAATCCAGCTCTTACAAGTGGCCCCTTTCTGCTCTGTTCTGAAAGACTGCTCCCATGTCCCTAATTCTTCCAGATAAGTCCACACACCCTCTCAGTTCTGTCCAGTTAATAGTTCCTCCACCTCTACAATGCTGTTTTCAAGCATAGCCACCACCCTTTTTGCTTCAGTTGAGGAGCATGCAGTGTATTGCCATCAGAAAAGCCTAATTTGGGCTCCCAACATCCCACCATTGCCTTAATGAGCAAAACTCCTTTTTCCTGTTTCTCCACTTTCCCCAAAATTCATTCAGTTTAGGGCAAAAGGCTGCATCTTGTAAGAGCTTTACATTGAACTTCCAATATGCTGTTCCTCTGTGACTCGACACAGTAGATAGATGTACCATTATGGCATGATTGTCTGAGAAACCAACAGGACAAATAAAAGCTCTGATTATTCGATTAACGTGTTGTCTAAAACATATAAACGATCAAGCCGTGCTGCACTCACTCTGTCCTCTGACACTTTTATCCAAGTAAACAGTCTTATGGGAGGACGCTTTGTCCTCCAGGTATCCAGTAAATCATAACACAGTATTATGTCATTTAAAGTCTCAGCTGACATTAGACGAGGTTCATCACCAGTCCTATGTTTTACAAAGTCCACTGGACAGTTCCAATCACCTCTCAATACCAACACCGCATCTTGTGTAAACTGTGACAGCTCTTTTTTTAATATGGTTAAAAAGAATCCCTCTTTCTCTACCTATAGTTGGTGCATACACATTTACAAAGATATACTCTTGGGTGTTCATCTTAGCTTGTATCACTAAAACACTACACACTTGCTTTTGTGAGATTCTGTTCATGGGTACACTGGAGGAGAAAAGCACTGCCACTCCTGCACTAACACTGGTACCACGACTAATTATTATTTCCCTTTCCACCACATTTCCCACTGTCCTTCATTTTCACTGTCACTGTGGGTTTCCTCCAGAAATAATATGTCTATGGTTTTGTGTTTGGCATATTTTGCCAGCATTTCACGCTTGCGCTCATCTCTAGCACCATTAATGTTTAAGGAAGCTGAGCATAAGACTGAGAAAGAGAAAACAGATAGGCTGGAAACCAAAGCAGAACCCACCTATGAGGTGAAACGAAAACTACTGTTTATTCTATGGCAACCCTTTGCAAACTGTCACCCACTTCTTAAGCCTAAATCTCTTCTTGGGTGACAACACACTCAAGTCTTGGGTCTTTGTAACATATTGAACAGATCTTAAAAACTTGACAGGATCGGGAAAGAACGTGGCCAGTGACACATTCTTTTTCCCTTTCGTAACTGATAAAAATGTATTTAGCTGTGCTAATGTGTACGCATCACCTGGTTGGCTTAGCGAAGTCTCCACCACACCCGAGCAGTCAGATATGATACTTTCCCCCTCCGACTCATCAACACCTTCCTCCATACACTGTGCTTCTTCCTCCCCTACAGTTCCTTCGCCCAACTTTTGACTCTCATTACTCGATATCGATGTTCTTTTATCTTGTTCACCTCTGGACACGGACGTCAGCAATGCACCTGCGTCTACCGTCGCTCTATCCTCTCCCCTTTCCCCCTGCACATCTTTCCTTTCTCCTAACTTGTTTTGGGTGCCACTACTCGACCCTTGGGATCTTTCCAACTCCACAGAACTTGTGTCCCCACTTTGTCGTTCGTTGACTGCTCTGAACTGCACGCTTTCCTTGTCCCCAGCCCACCCTGATCGTTGCTCTGAACAACTTAGATGTCAGATCTACTCTCCAATACGCCCTGATTTTGAGCTTTATGCAGGCAGGCAATTTTTTTTTCTGCCCAATGTCCCCACACCCAAAACATTGCAAGGTGCCAGCAAAAAGAGAGAGAGAGAGAGAGAGAGAGAGAGTGTGTGTGTGTGTGAGAAACAGAGAGTGAGAGAGTGAGCATGTCTGTGTGAGAGAAAGAGAGAGTGTGTGTGTATGTGTGTGAGAGAGAGAGTGTGTGTATGTGTGTGAGAGAGAGAGAAAGAGAGAGAGAGTGAGTGTGTGTGTATTTTCAGCATCAGAAACACTTTCAATGTTTTTATATGTAATGATATTTTATTTGAGTCTTTCTCTCTGACATGTACATGTTTACATTGTGTTTGTAACAAAATCAAAACAAATAAACAAGAATTTAAAAGTAAATGGAGAAGAATTTCGGAAAAAAAAAACAGAAAACAATTTTCTACAAAATGTTGTAAATTAATGAATAATTGTTTATGATTACAGTCACAGATTTCTAATACATAAATAAAACTGACTGTACTTTATACACACACATTTGTGTTTGTGAATGTGTGTGTGTCCACGTGGAAGTATAAATAAATGTAAATGGTACATATGAACATTGTGTGTGTGCATGTGAAAAAGAGAAAAAGAATGTGTGTGTTTATTCATTTTATCTGACACAGAGACACTGAGGAGTCAATATAATAAACCCTAAACCCAGCATAGAGGGGTTCAGTGAATGTGCGGTGGAATGTGTGTAAGTGTATGAGTGTGTGTGTGTCAGGGGAGACGCTGTAGAAGGACACAGTTCCAGACGACCAGTCCAGATACACTCCTACTCTGTGTGTGTATGAGGGGTGGTGAGGTATGACAGTTTCCTGATTATTGTGACGGGCAGAGTAACTGTTACCTTCACACCGCAGACTCCAGGACTTTTCATTGTATCCAAACAAACAGTCATCACTCCATCCTTTCCTCCTGATTCCTTTATATGTCACTGATACATAAGCATAAACTCCACCCCACTCAGTCTCCCAGTAACAGCGTTCAGTCAGACTCTCTCTACACATGACCTGAGGCCACACATCAAATCTCTCTGGATGATCAGGATACGACTGATTCTCTATCACATATGTCACCTTTCTGTTCCCCTCAGACAGAGAGAGTTTTGTGTTTACTGTGTTTGGGTCCAGTGTGAGATTACAGGCATCTACAGAGAAGAAGAGAAATTAGAGAAGAAAACACATCACACACTCTCAACTGTGTTTGTGCATGTGTGTGTGTGTGTACTTACACTCTATTAGTTCTTGTCGTTTTCTAATCCAATGAACACTGAAACACCGAAAACACAGAACAGATCATGAATGAGACATACACACACATACACACACAAGTTCTTTCTCTCTCTCTCTCTCTCTCTCTCTCATGCACACACACAATGTCTCTTTTTCTCTCTCAAACACACACACAGACACACACAAGTTCTCTTTCTCTCTGAAACACACACATACACACACTCAAATACACACAAGTTCTCTCTCTGTCTCTCGCACACACATACACACACACACACAAACAAATTCTCTCTCTCTCTCTCTCACACACACACACATACACTAACAAGTTCTCTTTGTCTCTCTAACACACACACACACACACACACACACACACACACACACAAGTTCTCTTTCTCGCTCTCTCACACACACACAAACATATACACGTTTTCTCTCTCTCTCTCTCCCTCAAACACACACAAACAGACTGCTCCAGATGTAAGTGTACATTGATTGCAGCCTTTTTTAAAAATCTGTGTAAAATATAAAGTCTTAAAACATCTTAAATTTAGTTTTTGATATTCAAAAAATGTCTTAAAATGTCTGGAATTGTAGGAGGAAAGGCATTAAATTTGATCTGGTGCAGAATGAATCAGCATGTCTATTTTGTGTTCAGTTTTTATGTTTTATTTTACTGGTATTTTACATCCCACAATAATGACCATTTCTGCAATGTCCAATACCTGTCTGTCTGCAGGTCAAACAGGTCAAATTAAATAAATAGGGAAAAGGAAAAAGCCAAAAACAGGACACTGTGAGTGAGCAGTGCAGGTTCGACTTGACAGGCAGCATAAATTCTACCCTTTGTAATGTACTAGGTATGGTAGCACCATTAACTATAGAAAATAGGCGTAAACACTTAACACCTTGGTTTAATAATGAAACCCGTGCTGAAGCAGGTGTGTAGGAAATTGGAATGAAACTGGTGGGCCCAAGTTCCTTTTTGATACAGTATCTAAACTTACCCAGAATCACTCCCCTTAATCTAGCCCTTTCACTGCAAATGATTTTGTTGAATTTTTCTTGCAAAAAATAGACTTAATTCATCGTAATATTCAAATTAATTGATCTAATCAGACTGCCTGCACGCTCTCCGTTACTGCACCTAAGATTAGTCAGGATGTGCACCCTTTAACTCAATTTAACCCTCTCTCTCTAGACGCACTGTCCAAAGTGGTGCACTCTGCTAAACCAGCCTCTTGCCTCCTTGATCCCCTACCTGCTAAACTTTATATGGAGCTTTTCTCGGTTCTTGGCCCAACAATCCTAAACACTCTAAATATGTCACTTAAATCTGGTATTGTACCCTCCTCTTTTAAAACAGCCGTGATCAGGCCTTTACTTAAAAAACCAAACCTTGACCCTGAAGCCTTAAATAATTATAGGCCGATCTCTAATCTCCCGTTTCCTTCAAAAATGCTCGAAAAAATTGTAGCTGCTCAGCTGATAGCCCATATGTCCTCTAACAATCTGTTTGAAATATTTCAGTCAGGCTTCAGTTGTTTTCACTCTACTGAAACCGCGCTTACTAGAGTAATTAATGATCTTTTATTAGCCATGGATGCTGGTGCTACTTCTGTTCTTATTCTGCTTGATCTGAATGCAGCATTTGACACGGTCGATCACACTGTATTGTTAAAGCGCCTGGAAAACCAAATTGGCATTAGTGGCCTCGCACTCTCTTGGTTTAAATCTTATCTCTCTGAGAGAAAGCAGTGTGTCCACGATAATAATGTGACCTCTGAATACCGTAAGCTTAACTATGGTGTTCCTCAGGGATCAGTCCTTGGCCCTCTTCTATTCTCTATTTACATGCTCCCTTTGGATGACATTATTCGTAGTTACAACATTAACTTCCATTGTTATGCTGATGATACTAAGATTTTCTTACCTATCCAGCACAACGACCGCTCTAAATTGGCTAATCTTGAGGCATGTCTTTGTGCTATTAAGGGTTGGATGTCTTCAAATTACCTGACACTTAACGCAAGCAAGACTGAAATGCTGGCCATTGGTCCCCCTACGCATAAGCATCTTTTTAGCGATCTTACCCTAAATTTTGACAACTGCATCATCTCTCAAAACTATTCAGCTAAAAACCTTAGTGTGATTTTTGACTCTAGTCTCTCGCTAGTCACTAATATCAAGAACACAACCAAAACTGCCTTTTATCACCTCCGTAACATTGCTTAAATTAGGCCCTTTCTAAGTATGGCTGATGCAGAAACCATTGTTCACGCATTCATCACGTCTCGCCTCGATTACTGCAATGTTCTTTACTCTGGCCTGCCTGCCTCTAGTACTAATACAATTTACAATTTACAATTTGATATTTGGCAGACGCTTTTAGTCAAAGCGACTTACAATCAGTGCATCAGTCGGATTTCTAATACCTCATGAGCAGAGATCACAATAAGACTGAGCGTCAATTTACCCCTTCGTATTGCGCCCCTGGAATACTTTGACAAACACAGATACAAGACAAGGTTTTTTGTTGTTGTTGTTTTTTTTTAACTGTAAGGAAAGGGAGGTTAGGCAGTGGGGGACAGGTGGGTTCTGAAGAGGTGGGTTTTCAGTTTCCTGCGAAAGATGGTAAGAGATTCTGCAGTCCTAACTGCATGAGGGAGGTCGTTCCACCACCTCGGGGCAATGGCGGAGAAGAGGTGTGGTCGGGAGGAGCAGCTGCCGGGTTCCCAAAGTGAGGAGACCGTCAGCTGACCAGAGGTCGTAGAGCGGAGGGTTCTAGTAGGGGTATATGGAGTTATAAGGTATGATGGGGCGGAGCCTCTTGTGGCCTGGTAGGCCAGCACCAGTGTCTTGAACTGCCAGTGGAGCGCAGTAAGGAGTGGAGTGACATGAGAGTGCTTAGGGAGGTTGAATACCAGGCATGCAGCGGC
>NC_044503.1:37471018-37623518 GCF_902362185.1 Chanos chanos | reverse complement strand
TTTGTTAGATCAACAAAATTATTTAACTTTGAATGAACATAATTTATTTTTGTGGTAAAACTTTCTACAATTAAATTAAGTAGATGTAACATTTTTTTTCAGTGTGTAACAGTTCTGTAAACAAAAACAATGTCATATTTTGGACAGTCAGCTTTCACTTTGGGATAGTTGAGACAAAGTTTCAGCACAGGATGCTTCTGAAAAAAGCTAAAAACATCAGTTCAGACAAAACATATTACAAATATTGTATTTTCAATAACTAATACTGACCTCAGTACCTCCAGTTTACAGTGTGGCTTCTCCAGTCCCACACAGAGTGACTTCACTCCTGAATCCTGAAGGTCATTGTTACTCAGGTCCAGTTCTCTCAGGGGACAGTTTACTGACTGTAGAACTGAGGCTATAGATGAACAGGACTGTTCAGTGAGTTTACAGAGATTAAGTCTGGGGAGAGAGACAGAGAGAGAGAGAGAGAGAAAGAGAGAGAGAGAGAGAGAGAGAGACTCAACATCAGTGTTAAGATACAGTTGTAATAAGATGGAGAGTGTATGTGAGTGTTTCAGTGAGTGTAATCCATAA
Source organism: Chanos chanos (assembly GCF_902362185.1). Taxonomy (NCBI): domain Eukaryota; kingdom Metazoa; phylum Chordata; class Actinopteri; order Gonorynchiformes; family Chanidae; genus Chanos; species Chanos chanos. The sequence goes on along the minus strand of NC_044503.1, from coordinate 37,622,939 downwards.
GGCTGAGATCAGTGTCTCCTGTCTGTTTTATGAGAAAAACTTCACCCCTCTACAAGAGAGAGAAAATAAATTAGTGATGAAAACACATTTCCCAGATGACATCAATTCTCTCTGTACTGCAGAGTTAGGGCTGTACAGCACAGACACTCAAATCTGTATCTGGATCAATGGGAAAGTGATCATTAGCCTGTATAAGACCAGTCTCCTGTTAAGAGTCACAATATCTTCCTGTCCTGCAATAAACACAGTCACATCATCAGTGTCTTCTGATAAAAACACATTTAGTCTCTCACTATATGAAATCCCTTTATGTCCCATCTCAGTCTCCACAGAAGAGACTCAACAGTGAGGCTGTACAGATGCCCTGAGAGTGATGATCCTGATAAACTGCTAATTTAAACACAAGACACAGCACTGGAAACAAACTCATCTTTATGGCTATGACTGATAACCACCCACCATCTGACCACAAGATTGGGACAGAAAAAACATCACTGAGAGAGAGATCTTAGAGTTTGGGATGTGAACCTAAAGGTTTTAAACATATGAAACAGCTCCTGATCTGGGCTGTGTAGTTATTAGAGCAGCAAAGAGGACATCTGACCTGTTTCAATCTTTTTGTCCTTTCACCAGGAAGAATGAGATGTGATTAACTGTGTGGGTAAAGTTCTCACTTTTTATGGACTATAGTTTCTGTGTTTCCCTTCTAGTCAGTATTTAAACAGATAAAGTATAATGACATTTACCATATCACACACTGACAATGTTCTTTACAGAAGGGCTGCTGGTTTAAAACACACACACACACACACACAGACACACACACACACACACACACACACACACACACACACACAGGTATCATGGACTGACTGACTGATTTGCAGCTTTCTTGTCTCTCCAGTCCTATGATGCAGTATGAAAACTCAATACAATAAATCAATGTTCAGACTGAAGACTACACTTATTACTGTCTGTGTAATTGTGTTACTCTTACAAATACATGGTACAAAAGACTATCCATAACTACAGAGAGTCAAAATCATATAGTGTCTTTTTTTAAATGGCTGATGACATCATACCAACGCAAACACTACATGTGAGAAATAAACGTAACAGTTATGTAGACAAAAACAATGTCATATTTGGGACAGTCAGTTTTCACTTTGGGATAGTTGAGACAAAGTTTAAGGACAGTTCTAGGATGTTTCTGAAAAAAGTTAGTCTGGACCCCTGCTTAAAAAAATCAGTTCAGACAAAACATATTATAAATATTGTATTTTCAATAACTAATACTGACCTCAGTATCTCCAGTTTACAGTGTGGATTCTTCAGTCTCTCACAGAGAAACTTCACTCCTGAATCCTGAAGGTCATTGTTACTCAGGTCCAGTTCTCTCAGGGGACAGTTTACTGACTGTAGAACTGAGGCTACAATTTCACAGGACTGTTCAGTGAGTTTACAACCAGCAAGTCTAAAAGAGAGAGTGAAAGAAAGACAGTGAGAGAGAGAGAGAGAGAGAGAGAGAGATGGTGATGACAAACAGACACAATTACATATTCAGTCATATTCACAAATTCATATCTATTCAACTAGGTGACAACTAGTAGAAAATTGTTTGTAAACTATCAAATGTATCTGTAAGTGAAGTATAAGGCAAATTACTACCGATTAGCATTCGTTCCCAACAAAATTACCTGGCCCCCTCACTGTTACTCTCTTTAAACTGTCTTCCATCGTATACCGCTAAACCCCTGAATTACACTACCATGTTTCCACTGCTTTTTCAAAGCTTCTCTAACTTACCCTCAAGTCCTCAATTGTCCATTTATTCAAACACGTATTCTGAATTACTGAGTGATATGAACAGGCTACTGAATCTGCTGGCGAACAGTTGATTTCAGTCAGAGATTTCTCCGGTCGTCGCTTGAAAACAGAAACGCTGTGTCTGGAGAGAGAATCCTCTCACATGCTATAGCTAAGGTGTCAGAGGCCAATTACAAAACCGTTTGAATGCACATCTAAAGGGATAAAGTGAATATTACTCTTGTATTTTTACGTTGCTAAAGGGAGGGAACTTTTACTTGAATGTTAACATACACAACGGCAATGAATCAGAAGCCGTTGTCATTTCTAACAACCTGGACTCATTCCCGCTCTCCAGTTTTTACCTCAGAGATGACACTCGGTCTTTTACGCGTATATTCCTGCCGTTCGCGGGCTTGAGAAATGAGTAGGCTATAGGTTTTCTGTCAGATTTGGAATGATAATCACCTCCCATGCTGTAGTTAACCTGTATCAGAGACTAATTACAAAACTGGTGAGCACAAATAAACACGGGAAGTCTAAATATTTGTATTATTTCTTCAATAGAATACACAGAAATTACACGTACACTGTGTGTCCAGAGGACAGACAAAGCAGAAGACTGTACTGTTGTAATTTCTGGTCTTTTCGACACGTGCCGGTTACTTTGGCATAGCCTACTCTGTCAGATCTGGAACGAAAGTCCCCGCACATACTATAGCTAACTTTTGTCTCAGACACATTAGAAAACCGTTTGAAAATAAATCTAAACGGATACTTTAAATATTTCTCCGATTACTTATGCAATAAATTCACAAAACGTATACTTACATTGTGTGTTACCGTGTGGAGGATGGGGAAAGTAGACTGGCTGGATCGCACTTATTTCGAACGTCTTTTGACATTTACCGTGACTTCGACATTTACCTCAGAAACTTTCCGTGTGCACTGGCTGTTTTGGCGGACTTCAAAAATCAGTCTCTCGACTCGCTATTGGCTGGTAGCTTGCAACGCTTTCTAAATATCTTTTTTACATATCTGTAGGTGTCTGATCAGAGGACACTCGTTTAACTGATATAATTTCGATTTGGTTATGTTTGCTCGTCAAGTGACAGTAATTCTTTTTCTGCCTCGACATACGTGATAAGAATATTACATTCTTTCATTCATTTTCGAAACCGTTTATCCTAATTAGATTCGCGGGGGTACCGGAGCCTATCCCAGCGCTCACTGTGCGAAAGGTGGGGAAATACCCTGGACAGGTCGCCAGTCCATGGCAGGACCAGAATATTACAGTACCGTCTAAATCTTCAAAATGCCTTCAGAGTTTAATTGTTTCTTTTGTTTGTTTGTTTGTTTGTTTGTTTCTCCTGCCGACTCTCTCAGTAAAAGACATATTTGTCGTTTGTGGGTTTATAGGATGGTTGACATGAGGATGCTTCTTATATAATTATACTGTTTGTATTATTACAGTGTAATTTATGTAAACTACCATTGGCCGATCTCTTTAAATATGAGGTTCCTGATGCCCCTTTATAGTGTAATGGTTAAATATGAACCATTTAAATGTAAACTAGCTGTGGAGTATAGTTTCCTCCTGCTTCACACTGGGACACAGTACAGCAAGATTTCAGTATATAAATCAGCGTATCAAAAGATCATTTTATTCCAGACAACAAGAAAAGACACACAAGAAAAGACATGAAATCTTATGAGTTTAGGTGAATTCAACAAGTAAATCCAGTGTAAAAAAAAATGACACAAAACATTTTATTAAAGATATCTTTTCAGTTCTTGACTATTACTGACCTCAGTATCTCCAGTTTACAGTGTGGATTCTTCAGTCCAACACAGAGAAAGTTCACTCCTGAATCCTGAAGGTCATTGTTACTCAGGTCCAGTTCTCTCAGGGGACAGTTTACTGACTGTAGAACTGAGGCTATAGATGAACAGGACTGTTCAGTGAGTTTACAACCAGCAAGTCTGGGGGGAGAGAGAAGGGGGGGGGGGGTGAGTTACAGTCACAAAAGCTTAAACTGTATTTAAACTTCATATATTAATCTTCACTTACAGATGATGATTTGGATCTTGTTCACAAAGTCAGTACCTGCCTGTCAGCTACAAACTGTTCTAAGGCTTATAAAAATGTCAGTACTGAAGTGAAACATTGACCATGAAAACCTGTTTTACACGCTGCTTTGAAAAACAACTTTTTCCAAATGCATAATAAATGTAAATATGTGTAAAGTTGCAATGGTTTTAAATTAATGTAAATACTTCAAGGTAAATAGGCTGCAAAACATTTTCTGGGCCATGAGCAAGGCCTGGTTCTGAAATCCGGCCCATTTGAATATGTAGTTGAAAAGCCCTGGCCTATGTACTGTGGTATTAGACCTGTTGAAACTGAGGAGACTAAAATAATGATAAAAACAGAGATAATAATGTATAACACACAACCTGCATATTTTATATGCACAGATGTTTTATTGCCCATCATCCATATACTGTACTGTCATGTATGTAAGTTTACCTGCATGAATCTGTTCCCTCCTGTAATGTTTAGGGTATATAATATTTTATGAATAATCTAATAATTTCGAAACTGAGAAAAAAACGAGAATACTTTCAAAAACAGGTACCTGTACCAAGGAACACGGCCTAAATAAGCCACACTTCATTTTCCTTTCAAATAATGCAACTATAAGAGTGTTACTTTACAAATATGTGAAAATAAAAACTCACCGAGCTTTTCTGCAGCACCTCACAGCTGGGAGCAGTCTCCTACGACCCTCATCTGATGTGTTGTATTTTTTTGGGTCAAACTCACCTAGAACCTCCTCTGACATCAGAAACATGTAGGCCAGTGCTGCACACTGTGCAAGTGTGAGCTTTGTTTTGTATTTGTTTCTTTTCTTAAGAAAAGCTTGAATTTGTTCTTGAACTGAGCAATCATTCATTTCAGTCAAGCAGTGCAGTAGATTGATACATCTTTCAGGATTAGCATTCTTTTTTTGGATCACTTTGAGGTTTCGGATCATTTTCTTAATGCTCTCTGGGTTGTTCTCTGTGTGTGTCAGTAGACCTTGTAGATGTTTCTGATTGGACACCAGTGAGATACCATGAAGGAAGCGGATGAAGAGATCTAAATGTCCATTCTTACTCTCCAGGGCTTTATCCACTGTTCCCTTAAGCAACACATCCAAGGAAACATTCTCTGGCACAGCTCTGGCCTTTTTCTTCAGAAAATACTTCAGTGCCTCCATGTTCTTGTTTACATAGCAGTAAAACACATAGAGAGCAGCAAAGAACTCTTGAACACTCAGATGCACAAAGCAGTAGACCTTCTTCTGACGAAGCACAGATTCCTCCTTAAAGATCTCAGTACAAATCCCAGAGTACACTGTGGCATCACTCACATCAATGCCACATTCTCTAAGATCCTCTTCATAGAACATGACATTGCCCCTCAGCAACTGATCAAAAGCCAGATTTGCAAGTTTCAGAAAGATCTCCTTGCTTGATTCTGGAAGATTTGTTTGGCTGAACTCATGTTGCTGTGCATACTTCTGGTTTTTCATATTAGTCTGAATAAGCAGGAAGTGTGTGTACATCTCAGTCAGAGTTTTAGGGATCTCTTTAACATTGTCTTGACGCAGCATTTCCTGAAGCACAGTGGCTGAAATCCAACAGAACACTGGGATGTGACACATGATGTGGAGACTCACTGATGTCTTGATGTGTGAGATGATTCTGTTAGCTTGACTCTCATCACTGACTCTTTTTCTGAAGTATTCCTCTTTCTGTGAATCACTGAATCCTACTATTTCTGTCACACGACTGATGAACTGAGAGGGGATCTGACTGGCTGCTGCTGGTCTGGAGGTTATCCAGATGAGTGCAGAGGGAAGAAGATTTCCTTGAATGAGGTTTGTTACAAGTATGTTGACTGATGATGGTGTGGTCACATCACAGAGCCTCTGAGAAAAATCCAACTGAAGTCGACTCTCATCAAAACCATCAAATATGAACAGTATTTTACAAACATCATATTTTTTTGGATCCAGATCTCTCAGTTCTGGGTGAAATTCTAGCAGAAGTCCATGAAGACTGTAGTGCTCGTCTTTAATTAAGTTTAACTCCCGGAAAGGAAGAACCAACATGAAATCAATGTCCTGATTGGTCGTTCCCTCTGCCCAGTCCAGAATGAACTTCTGCACAGAGACTGTCCAGCAATGCCCTTGGTGAGTACAGTTCTGATTTCATTTTCCTTTCTGTTCTCTGTAGGTTCCTGAGTGGTCAGGGGCTTGAAGATGTCATTGCAGTTAATTGGTATGTCTCGTGAACTTTGTGTTCTGGATGATGTCTCAATCCGTAAAACTTCATGTTCTTCATTCACTCCTTCACTCTCTCCCTCTATGATGTAGAGCTCAGTGTAAATCCTGTTGAGGAGGGTTTGATCTCCTCGCAGTATGATGCCTTCAAATAAGTATTCACACTTCTTTTTCCGGATGGTTTTATGAACCTCAGTAGTTCTCAGGAGGACATCATCTGATATAGAGTTGGAGACTTTGTGTTGGTCTAGAACAGGAGGTGTTCTGGATCTCTTGCTGCACTGGGGACAGACATAGTCTCCTGATGGACCAGACTGGTCCCAGTATGTGCTGATACACTGTCTGCAGAAACTGTGTCCACAGCTGGTAGAGACTGGATCTCCCAGAGCCTCATCACAAAGACCACATCTGGACTGATCTTCGGTCAGACCTACACTGCACCTACAGCAGAGAGAGAGAGAGAGAGAGACAGAGAGAGAGACAGACAGAGAGAGAGTTGAAAATGTTAAGAATACTTTTATTGTGGACCAGTCATTTTTTTCATGCAAAGAGAAAAAATGAAACTCTTTGAAAAGTTATACATATGTGTGAACACACACAAACAGGCATAGACATATATATATATGAATACAAACATACATACACACATACACAATAAATACATGAGAAACTGAGTCATCCTAAAAAAAGAACATAAAACCCCAAAACAAATCATGATATTCAAGTGAAAGAATAATCAGCCCAGTTACACAGAAGAAACTGAACTGACACTGACAGAAAGAGAGAAAGAGAGAGGGAGTAAGAAAGAAAGAGAGGGAGAAGACAAGAAAAACAACACATTAACAAACCCAGTCTCAGATAGAAAAGGACTTCAGTGTTTGTCCCAAGTTAAACCAGTCTACATTAAGTCTCTGTCACACCATCATATCCCTCTCTCACAATCAACCAATCAGCATTAAACCAGTCTACATTAACTCTCTGCCACACCATCATATCCCTCTCACACAATCAACCAATCAGCATTAAACCAGTCTACATTAACTCTCTGTCACACCATCATATCCCTCTCACACAATCAACCAATCAGCATTAAACCAGTCTACATTAAGTCTCTGTCACACCATCATATCCCTCTCACACAATCAACCAATCAGCATTAAACCAGTCTACATTAACTCTCTGTCACACCATCATATCCCTCTCACACAATCAACCAATCAGCATTAAACCAGTCTACATTAACTCTCTGTCACACCATCATATCCCTCTCACACAATCAACCAATCAGCATTAAACCAGTCTACATTAAGTCTCTGTCACACCATCATATCCCTCTCTCGCAATCAACTAATCAGCATTAAACCAGTCTACATTAAGTCTCTGTCACACCATCATATCCCTCTCACACAATCAACTAATCAGCATTAAACCAGTCTACATTAACTCTCTGTCACACCATCATATCCCTCTCACACAATCAACTAATCAGCATTAAACCAGTCTACATTAAGTCTCTGTCACACCATCATATCCCTCTTATACAATCAACCAATCAGCATTAAACCAGTCTACATTAAGTCTTTAGCCTTTTCTCAATATGCGTTCTTCTCTGTACTTGCGTTCTTGTGGACTTGTGAAATGTCATTATTCACAGCCAAAGTACTGTTCCATTTCAAAGTTCAAATCTAGCCAAGAATAGATCAAATACCCAGATTGGTTCTTGATTAGTGGGTTTTATCAAGGATGCATCAGCAGGTGACTTGTGTGGACTTGGGGTGTCAAGTTTCCCAGAATGCATTTTCACAGAAGTTGTGATAATGGCAGCAGATGAACTACCACATAACTGTAAATTCCATATTATGACTGTTGTTCCATCACCAAATGTAGTTTTTAAGATTTTTCAGGCAAGAAATTAATATTCCAGAATTCAAATATGGGTCAGTAGCACCTCCTTGAAAGTCCTAAATGTTCAGAGAAGTGACATCTACTAGCGGACCAAGCTAACTAGCTCCAGAGCCTCTACCCAGCAAGAGCGCTGCTGTTTCAAATGCAGTCTGCATCCTCCCACGTCAAGTTGAACTTGCGAGTCTGAACTCCCAGGAACAGGAGAACGTACTTGGCATACTTCATACTGAGAAACGGCTTCTGTCACACCATCATATCTCTCTCACACAATCAACCAATCAGCATTCAGTTTGACTGGACCATTGATCGCTGATCTAAACCACTAATCATTGTCATCAATTGCACCTGTTTTCTGTCAATTATCAATAATCTCTTCAGTGTCAATGTATTTATAACACCTTGTGTTTCTCTGTTAATTATCTCTTCAGTGTCACTGTATTTATAACACCTTGTGTTTCTCTGTTCATTATCTCTTCAGTGTTAGTGTATTTATAACACCTTGTGTTTCTCTGTTCATTATCTCTTCAGTGATAGTGTATTTATAACACCTTGTGCTTCTCTGTTAATTATCTCCTCAGTGTCAGTTTATTCATAACACCTTGTGTTTCTCTGTTAATTGCTTTGTGAAGTCTTCTACTTCTGTTAGTGTCTGAGACTTTCTGTATGTGTGTGTTTTTCCTAGTTTGTTGTTATTGCCCTCTTCTTCTTCTTCCTCTTAGTATTTATCTTTATTTGTGTAAGTATTTCTTGTTCTTTCTGGTTTGTAAATAAAATAACTTTACACATGCATGTTGTCTCATTAACTCTCACTGTGGTGTTACATTCAGACAGACTTTCTGTTAGTCACTCTGAACTCTCTACACAAGGCAAACACCATGTCAACTGTCAAATCACCAGGAACAAAAAACCCTTATATCTACAAAAACACTGATGTCCTTTCTTTTCTATTTTACCGTTTATTCCATGATCCATCCATCCCTATTTTACCCCTCCACCCTTAATTCTTACCTCCCATCCACCTTCCCTCTATTCTTTCCTCTCTCCATCCACAATAATATAACCCCTCTTCTATTATTTAACCTACTCTACAACATCTATTACATCATAATTAACATACAACATCCACAATAATATAACCTCCTCTTCTATTATTTAACCTACTCTACAACATCTATTACATCATAATTAACATAAAACATCCACTATAATATAACCTCCTCTTCTATTATTTAACCTACTCTACAACATCTATTACATCATAATGAACATAAAACATCCACTATAATATAACCTCCTATTCTATTATTTAACCTACTCTACAACATCTATTACATCATAATTAACATACAACATCCACTATAATATAACCTCCTCTTCTATTATTTAACCTACTCTACAACATCTATTACATCATAATTAACATAAAACATCCACTATAATATAACCTCCTCTTCTATTATTTAAACTACTCTACAACATCTATTACATCATAATTAACATGAAACACCTGTTGAACAGTCCTGGATGTGACAGACCTCTGAGTCCTAGTAAAATGTTAAATCTTTTAAACTCCATTGGTCAGATTGGTGTGAATTAACACAGCTTATTAAACAAACAACAGACTTGATCACACAGACTCACCTTGGATCAAAGAACTCTCTCTCTCCACTGAACATTGGCGGGTGTATCATGGAGTCATGACTCTTCATAGACACACAGCTGGGAAGTGGAGATCCTGCTCTATGGGTCTGCAGTCTGTGTGTGGAAAAAAGCAAACAAACAAGGACACAAATAAACAAACAAACAAAGGGGAAGCAGCTTTACTGAGCTGCAGTCTACACTATACCGTAAGAAATCTATGGAGCTTTACATTAGCATTAGTGAAATGCTGGATTATTGAACAGGCATTTCACAAAGACAGCCACCGGGGTCCTACAGGACTTCTAGTGAAAACTGGGGGTATGGTCGAATAGTCTTTTTTGCTTAGGAAGGTTCCTAACTGAGTGACGTGACCCAGAAGAGCTGAATTCCCTAAATGCTAAGGAAAGGTGCTTCAGTGCTTCCTGTCTTATGTCCTTTAGGGTCCACTGGACCATCCTTTACCAAAGGAAAGGAGATAATGTCCCACAATTCCTTGTGGCAGCGACATCCAGCCGTTCATGAAACCAAACGATCAACATACTGACAAAGGATCTGAGACATTTTTAGCCAGATAATGATTTTAATGTTTTGTTTAAATAACAGACTCGATCACACAGACTCACCTCGGATCAAAGAACACTCTCTCTCCACTGAACATTGGTGGGTGTATCATGGAGTCATGACTCTTCATAGACAAACAGCTGGGCACTGGAGATCCTGCTCTATGGGTCTGCAGTCTGTGTGTGGAAAAAAGCAAACAAACAAATAAATAAATAAACAAACAAACAGGAAGCAGGTTTATCCAGCTGCAATCTGCACTGCACACTAAGACATCTGTGGAGCTTTATATTAGGTGTAGTGAAATGCTGGATTATTGAACAGGCATTTCACAAAGACAGCCACTGGGGTCCTACAGTGCTTCTGGTAAAAACTTTGGCTGAGGTCTAATAGTCCAAAAAATGGCGTCCTGTGTTCTTTCCTAACCGCTTTTCCTTCACCTCGGTGGAAAACGTCATGAGGAGGTCAAGGAAAGATGGGAAGGAGAATTCATAAGGACTTAGGAAAAGACAACTATGGTGCTAAGAGAATCCGACTGCACTTAAATGATTTTAGTGTTTCTTATGCAGCTCATGGTCTTTGCATCTGTCACAGAAAGATCCACTGTGTGAAAGAAATGTGTGAAAGAAAAGACAAGTTCTTGATTTATTAATGTGCAAACAAAAACGTAGAAGAAAAGTTACTGAATATTAGTCATGTTGATTGTTTGTTTTTGTGAACGTCCGAATGGTACGTCACTTTAAATGCTGCTGTCACAAGGAATTGTGGGACCGCATTATCTCCTTTTCTTTTGGTCAAGGATGGTCCCCTGTACCCTATGGTAAAGGAGGTAAGAAAGGAGGCACTGACACACCTTTCCTTAGCAATTAAAGAATTCAAGCAGCTCTTATCATGGCTGCCACATCCTTCTGGGTCATTTCGCTCAGTTAGGAACCTTCCTAAACAAAAAAGACTATTCAGCTGCAGTGCCTGACTCTTGTACTCTGATTCACGATAAGACTGGCTTATGAATTAAAATAAAACCTCTAATGCATGAAGCCCTGACATGTGTTTTTCAGAAAACACTGCAGATTAAGACAATATTCTGACTTTATGTTTTAATAGAGTCTTGTGATGAATTACAACAAAATTTTCCCACATTATTTCATCTTTTCACTTCCACTCATGTACTCATTCTTATTATCTGTCCCTAATACAGCAAATATTAAAACACAAATAACTACAACCCCATCATTCAATCCTACTGCAATCCACTTCCATCTAAATAAAAGCCTATTACAGCTGTTAGGACTCTATCAATCCTACTGCAATCCAGTTCTATCTAAATAAAGATCTATTACAGCTGTTAGGACTCAATCAAACAGTACTACTGCAGTCCACTTCCATCTAAATAAAAGTCTATTATAACTATCACAACTCTGTGAAACAGTCTTTAGAATGGGTACAGTCAGTAGTTCCTCAGTGCATAGATCTTATCCACAGAACATTTCATATCCTTTCTTTTCTATTGTACAATTTATCCCATGATCCCCCATCCTCCCTCTACTCTTTTATCTTTTCATCTGTCCATCCAAACTTACTCTCACCTAGTGATGGGAAGTTTGGATCTGTTTACTGACTCGGATCTTTGAATCTCGTTCAGTAAAATGAACAAATCTTTTTTCAAGTCACTTGTTCATTTCATTCATTGGACCACAGCCTACTGAGTTATCCAGCTGAGATGACTGATTACTTAATTTGTCCGTACGAGAGCGCTGCGCTTATCAATAAAAAATGATCATTCTATGATCGCTATTCACTTTAGCCTATCTGATCATTAAAGATCTGTAGCGTATGAACTGGTTCCAATGGGAAGACAAACTAACCATTCATTCAATGGGTGCATCGCTAACATTAGCATTGGTCATGTTTCTGCTGTAACCACGTGAATGAACGAAAAGACTCGGTCCCGAAGACCTGTAGTAATGAGTCGTGAATGAGTCACTCATTCCTACACTGAGCACACACAACGGCCACCTGACAAGTGAACGAGAGACTCAGGACCCGAAAGCCCGTTTGTGAACCAAACTGAGCCTGAGTGATGCGCATGCGCGGCCCAGGGGAAAAATGAACAAATCACTCACTTAGATGACTTGTTACTACCAAGTCACACAAGAGATTAGCTCAAAATGAACAAATCGTTCACAAACGACACATCACTACTCTCTCCTTATTTACACTGCTCTATACTGCCTGCTCTGCACTCTCCTCTTACTGGTCTCTACAGGTAAGAGGAGACTGTTCTCTACTTTACATTCTCTATTCAATATACACTCAGTATACACTCATTACCAGTTATTATACTACATAGCATATATAGTATAGCATATACATAGCATATAGTGTAGTGTATATAGTATAGTATATGGTTACTGTACTAAACCAATGACTATACTATTCCTATATTCACACAGCTTATTAAGCAAATAACAGACTCGATCACACAAACTCACCTCGGATCAAAGAACTCTCTCTCTCCACTGAACATTGGTGGGTGTATCATGGAGTCATGACTCTTCATAGACAAACAGCTGGACACTGGAGATCCTGCTCTTTGGGTCTGCATTCTGTGTGTGGAAAACAAACAAACAAACAAATAAATACATAAACAAACAAACAGGAAGCAGGTTTATCCAGCTGCAATCTGCACTGGAAACTAAAACATCTGTGGAGCTTTACATTAGCATTAGTGAAATGCTGGATTATTGAACAGGCATTTCACAAAGACAGCCACTGGGGTCCTACAGGACTTCTAGTGAAAACTGGGGGTATGGTCGAATAGTCTTTTTTGCTTAGGAAGGTTCCTAACTGAGTGACATGACCCAGAAGAGCTGAATTCTCTAAATGCTAAGGAAAGGTGCTTCAGTGCTTCCTGTCTTATGTCCTTTAGGGTCCACTGGACCATCCTTTACCAAAGGAAAGGAGATAATGTCCCACAATTCCTTGTGGCAGCGACATCCAGCCGTTCATGAAACCAAACGATCAACATACTGACAAGGGATCTGAGACATTTTTAGCCAGATAATGATTTTAATGTTTTGTTTAAATGACAGACTTGATCACACAGACTCACCTTGGATCAAAGAACACTCTCTCTCCATTGAACATTGGTGGGTGTATCATGGAGTCATGACTCTTCATAGACACACAGCTGGGCACTGGAGATCCTGCTCTCTGTGTCCTGTAGTCAACAGTGTCCCCCACCACTGTGTCTCCATGGTGACTCCTTTTAGAGGCAGGGCCCCCCTCCTCACTATATGTTATGAGACTCATTTTAGATTCAGTGTTCTCCTCTTCACCTCCTTCACACAGACTCTACAGGCACTGATCTCCTCCTCACAAACCCACATGTCACTTATAATCCTGATCTCCTCCTCACAAATGCACACATCACTTATAGTTCTGTGGAGAAACAAAAACAGACACGTCACAAACCAAACTCAGCTATGTGTATATGGTTAATGTTACTATTATAGTTTACTATGTGCATATGGTTAATGTTAATATTATAGTTTACTATGTGTATATGGTTAATGTTAATATTATAGTTTACTATGTGTATATGGTTAATGTTAATATTATAGTTTACTATGTGTATATGGTTAATGTTAATATTATAGTTTATGTGCATATTAACAATAACCATATGCACATCGCACTGATCTCTCTCTGCTCTTACACACACAATCAGTGTTGGATTGATCTCTTTCTGTTCTTACACACACAATCAGTGTTGGATTGATCTCTTTCTGCTCTTACACACACAATCAGGGTTGGATTGATCTCTTTCTGTTCTTACACACACAATCAGTGTTGGATTGATCTCTTTCTGCTCTTACACACACAATCAGGGTTGGATTGATCTCTTTCAAGTCTTACACACAGAGTCAGTGTTGGACTGAGCTGTTTCATCGTATGGAGACACTGTCAGAGTGATCTGAGAGACAACCAGACAACTGGCTTCCTGTCAGATTTGTTTCATGTAGTTTTTTGTACAAAAAGTCCATTTGGATCAGGAGCATGTGTACAGTCTCTCTGAGTGCTACACACACACACACACACACACGCACACACACTACAATTTATACAAATAATAATATGTTTTAGGTCTACACACACGTATCTCAATTTATATACAATATGTTTCATACACACACACACATACACACACACACACATACACACTAGTTTATATACACAATAATATACTTTATGGTCCACACACACACACACACACACACACACACACACACACACGAGCACAAGCACAAGCATACATGTTGCAGTTTAAGTACACAAGCATAGGTATGATTTGCAGAGAGATCTCACAAACAGATGTGGAAAAGAGTTTATCTGAACTCTGTTACACTGTCGCCACCTGCTGGTCAGTGTCTGCATGATTCAACAAGGAGGAAGACATGAGTGAATTTTTATGTGTTATTTTACCGACTGTAAACGCTTCACAGTTTAATGGTAATCCATGCAAATAACAATGTAAAGGGCACTGAAGCTAATTAAATTCTATATAATGCTTCTTGAACACTTTTTAAATGTTTCTTATAATCCTGATGTGTGAATGTCTTTGGAATTATGTGAAGGTACACAGTCTACACTACGTTAACTGATTCAGAGGTTAATTAACAAACAAAACAGATTTAACATTACGCCATTCTTATAAAGGAATACTTCCTCTGACTCAGATTAATCAGATAATCCAAGTAGGACATGAGAAGCATTGTTGAATGGTCGAGAAATAATTTACTTTCTTCAACTCAAATAACATCGCTCTAACGGCCGGTTTGCGGACAAGAAGGGCACGAAAACATCAGCATGAATATTTTTATGAATATCTACTTTAATATTTTTGGCTATTAAGTGTGTTAGATTCAAAGCATATTCGTATGTTCCCCGTTTCGGCCTTCACCGGCCAAAGTTTTAATCGGTTGACCTAATGCGCAACGATTTAGTAGATCATGCTGTTACCATTGTTTTAGGAACAAGGCAAATCATTACAATCAACCACATGTAATACAACAATTTTAAAAACTTACCATAGTTCTTTACAACGTCGCACTAAATAAATCTCATTTCACTCGAAGTTAATTTTCTGTTGAACATGGCGCTCTGAGCAGAGTGACGTTTACTTTCGTTTTCTCTCTCAGAAAGCACTGCCATGATCACTTAGGCCCAATAAGAATTCCATCTCGGCGGATAACCGAATAAAGAACCCTAGTGGGGCACACATTTATAAATAACATCGCCGCTAAGACAAATGTCACTTCCACTTTAATTCTGAATGAAAACCTCTCGCTCTGCAAGTGATATTTCTCAAGGAGTCCCACTGACTTCCTGACATTACTTAGATGTACTGTCCCATTGACATTAGTTAGAAGTACTGTGAATACTGTAATTTGGCGGACTTTTAGGTACTGCGAGTCCCGTATGAAAACTTATTGTTTGTCACATACACAGTCGAAGTAATTCTGCACCCAGTATGAAGGAGGTGGGGAAATGTGCAGTGTGGATATATTCTATATCATCTCTACTGGTTCAGACTAGAGGTTTGGCCCAGAATGCTCTGCTCCTCAGGCTACGACTACTGTTCATTTAAGTAACGCACCTTCAGACATTACACAACAATAACAGACTTTTCTAACTCTTGTGTAGAGATGTTCTTCATTTTTTATAGTGACGAATTTAGCGAAGCTGCCCCCCCAAACCAGAGTTTCTCTGTCAGTCTTTGTCTGATTGGGGTCCCTAAGCAGGAGTACTGGTTGGACTCTGATAATCTGGACATTTTGCTCCGCCTCTTAACTGTAATACAAGCTACGCTGCAAGCATTTAGAGGCCTCTCTTCCTCTCCAGAGGAGTTTAAAGGAGCCCGTCTCATATATATGTATATGTGTGTGTGTGTGTGTGTGTGTGTGTATATATATATATATATATATATATATGTGTGTGTGTGTGTGTGTGTGTGTGTGTGTATATGTGTGTGTGTGTGTGTGTGTGTGTAACAGAGGAATTCCGGTTAAAGGGGGAAAAACAGCTTTGCTAAATTCATCACTATAAAACATGAAGAACATCTCTACACAAGAGTTTGAGAGGTTAGAAAAGTCTGGTATTGTTGTGTGATGTCTGAAGGTGTGTTACTCAAATGAACAGTAGTCGTAGCCTGAGGAGCAGAGCATTCTGGGCCAAACCTCTAGTCTGAACCAGTAGAGATGATACAGAAAATATCCACACTGCACATTTCCCCACCTCCTTCATATATATGTGTACTCCTCATACTGAGGAACTCTCATGCTCTCTACGCCTATTTCCTCAAATATTGAAATATACATGAGTTATGTGCAGAAGAGTAAAAGAGTGAAATCTCAAAATACAATCATTTACTTTTTCAATCTAAGCAGTCCTAATACTATTTTGTAGTTAGATGAAAATTGTCTTCAGTTCTCCTGAAAATGGCGTTTTGTTTGTGTACTGTGTATTGTGGGTTTTGATTTGAATCAAGATGACTTTATAATGCAAATGTGTTCAGTGATATGCTCAATGCACTGAAGATGTGATCAAAGTCCTATGTCTCTGATGAATGTAGCTTCCAGTGATTTTCCATTGTCTCTGCTTTATGACTTGTTCACCTTGTGAAAAGAGGGATTTGGGAAACATTAGGTCAAGGAGAGGGCGAGGGTGAGCGGCCATGAGGACTAGTATTTTACAAAATAACCAGAGCAAGCTGGTTTTTAGTTGTCCTCGGGGTCAAAGTGTGTGGCAAGAGGGATATAAAAGCTCTCACAAAAGAAGGAACCTTGGAAACTTACTGAACTGACATTGTTCACTGTCTTCCCAATGCAGGGGGAACAAAGTAGCCGATGTGAACATCTCTGACTCCAGCTTTAATTTCTGAGAATTCGCAGCCACAGTATAGTCTTTAAAATGGGGTTTGTTTGCGTATTGAGTATTGTCTTTAATGATACAGTAAAGTCATTAACACAAACACAACACATACAATCACCTCTACAGTCTGTATTTGTATTGAGTATTGTCTTTAATGATACAGTAAAGTCATTAACACAAACACAACACATACAGTCACCTCTACAGTCTGTATTTGTATTGAGTATTGTCTTAATGATACAGTAAAGTCATTAACACAAACACAACACTTACAATCCCCTCTACAGTCTATATTTGTATTGAGTATTGTCTTTAATGATACAGTAAAGTCATTAACACAAACACAACACATACAATCACCTCTACAGTCTGTATTTGTATTGAGTATTGTCTTTAATGATATAGTAAAGTCATTAACACAAACACAACACATACAATCACCTCTACAGTCTGTATTTGTATTGAGTATTGTCTTAATGATACAGTAAAGTCATTAACACAAAGCACAACACATACAATCACCTCTACAGTCTGTATTTGTATTGAGTATTGTCTTTAATGATACAGTAAAGTCATTAACACAAACACAACACATAAAATCACCTCTACAGTCTGTATTTGTTTTGAGTGTTTAACACATGATATTTTATTTGTGTCTTTCTCTCTGACACGTACATGTTTATATTGTGTTTGTAACAAGTAAACAAGAATTTAAAAGTAAATGGAGAAAAGGTTTGACCCCCTCCCACACACACACACACACACACACAAATCTCTGCAGAACTTTGTAAATTAATTGATAAATGTTTATTATTACAGTCACAGATTTCTGATACATAAATGAAACTCTGACGGTACTTCATACACACGTTTGTGTTTGTGAGCGATCGAGTGTGTGTGTGTGTGTGTGTGTTTATTTCAGAGTGTGTGTATTCATTTATTTTATCTGACACAGAAACACTAAGTCAGAAACCCAAAACCCTGCATAGAGGGGTTCAGTGAATGTGCAGTGGAATGTGTGTATGTGTGTGAATGTGTGTGTGTCAGAGGAGACGCTATAGAAGGACACAGTTCCAGACGACCAGTCCAGATACACTCCTACTCTGTGTGTGTGTGAGGGGTCGTGAGGTATGAAAGTGTCCTGTTTATTGTGACTAGCAGTATATGTGTTTCCAATGCACTCCAGACTCCATGACTTTTCATTGAGTCCAAATCCACAGTCATCACTATTTCCTTTCCTCCTGATTCCTTTATATGTCACTGATATAACAGCATCTCCACTCCACTCAGTCTCCCAGTAACAGCGTCCAGTCAGACTCTCTCTACACATGACCTGATACCAGATATCAAATCTCTCTGGATGATCAGGATACGACTGTTTCTTCCACACATGTGTCACCTTTCTGTTCCCCTCAGAAAGACAGAGTTTTGTGTTTACTGTGTTTGGGTCCAGTGTGAGATCACAGGCATCTACAGAGAAGAAGTGAAAATAGAAAAGAAAACATTTCACACACTCAACTCTGTGTGTGTGTGTGTGCGTGTGTGTTTTATACTAAATGGAGAGTATTATATTATTATATTACTATTATATTATTAAATATTATATTTATGTCATAATAAATCTCAGGTAAGATGGTGTCGTCTGTCTTTCTGTCTTTCGTCCTGTCTTTAGTGTGTGTTACAGATTGTCTCACTCTCTCTCTTTTTACGGGATTTGGGGAAATGGGTTGGGAGGAACTGGGGGTGTAAGTATGGGGTAATTTTGAGTGTTGTGTGTGTGTTATTATAAGGAGTCTGAGTGTGATTTTGCTGATGTGTGTGTTACTGTTGTTTGACCTTTGACCCAGTGTGTTTCCCTCTTGTTACCTGAACCCGTTTCTGACCAGTTTTCCACTTTACTTGATTTATTCACTCACTTTCTGTCTTTCTGTTCACACACAATAAAGTTTGTATGTATATATATATATTTTTTTTTTTTTTAAATAAATAAAAGTCATATTTTATCTCATATTTTTCCATCCATCCATTTTCTGCTGCTTATCTGGGGCCAGGTTGCAGGGATAGCAGGCTGAGGAGGGTAGCCTAGATGTCCCTTTCCCCAGCTACATCCACCAGCTCCTCCTGGGGGATCCCAAGGCGTTCCCAGGCCAGCCGAGATATATAATTCTCCCATCGTGTCCTGGGTCTGCCCTGGGGTCTCCTTCCAGTTGGTCATGACCAGAACACCTCCACAGGGAGGCATCCAGGAGGCATCCTGACTAGGTGCCCGAACCACCTCTACTGGCTCCTTTCAATGCGGAGGAGCAGCGGCTCTACTCCAAGCTCCTCCCGAGTGTCTGAGCTCCTCACCCTAAGACCATTTTTTAATGAATTTAGATAAATGGTCTCTTTTCCATGGTTGAACCAAACTCAGTGTTTGTGTGTGTGTGTGTGTGTGTGTGTGTGTGTGTGTACTCACATTTTCTTAACCCTGGTTTGATCATGAATTTTCCACCATGGTCCACACTACAAAAACACACAACAGACAGTGGATTAGTCTCACACTTGAACACACACACACACACACACACACACAGACTGTACTGACTTAAGTCGACAGTGTTGATTCATCTGTGTAGAGAGACGCTTCACTCCTGAGTCTCCTGGGTGATTGTAGCTCAGATCCAGTTCTCTCAGGTGTGAGGGGTTTGAACTAAGAGCTGAAGCCAGAGAAGAACAACCTTCCTCTGTCACTAAACAACCAGACAACCTACACACAGAGAGAGAGAGAGAGAGAGAAAGAGAGAGAGACAGAGAGAGAGAGAGAAAGAAATGAACATACATACAGACAGAGAATATCAACTTGTCATCTGGTTTGTGAAGTGTGATTCATTGTAAAAGTTCCACTCTAATTTACCATAAATGTTGACTTTGCTAAACTATCACATTAACTAAACTCAAAGACAAGTTATGAACATTAGCTGTGAAGATGTTGGGGGAAACTCATCTATTTTAATTAGTATGCTTAATACACAACAGCACTTTAATAACCATACTATACATAAACCTAGTCTAATTTTAATATGAACATAGTCATTCTAAATACTGCATTCAAGTCCCTGGCCAATACTGACCTCAGAATCTCCAGTTTACAGTGTGGATTCTTCAGTCCCACACAGAGAAACTTCACTCCTGAATCCTGAAGGTCATTGTTACTCAGGTCCAGTTCTCTCAGGGGACAGTTTACTGACTGTAGTACTGAGGCTGCAGCTTCACAGGACTGTTCAGTGAGATTACAGAGAGCAAGTCTGCAGAGAGAGTGAGAACGAGAGGGAGAGAGACACCAAAAAGTTTTATTCCAGTGAGGTTTAGCTGAGGAGAATTTCCCACGAGATCAAACTCCTGTTAAGAGTCAGAACATCTTCCTGTCTTGCAATAAACACTGTCACATCATTACTGTCTGCTGATAAAACATGTTTAGTTTCAAGTTTTAAAGTTTATTTAAAGCCGAGTATCACTGCTTACAGTCTGAAAGGGCTTTACACACCCACAGGTTTACAACAAACAAAACAGGACGACACCCCCTGACTTAGTCCACATAGCAGGCAAGAAAAAACTCCCCCCAAAAACCCAGGTGTAACAGGGCAAAAAAATGGAAGTTATCTTGAGAGGAACCCCAGAGGGAGGAGACGCCTTCATGATCAGACAGGTGTGCAATAGTCTCCTGCGACTGGAAACCCCTTAAGGTCCCATCTCAGTTTCCACAGAAGAGACTCAGCAGTGGGGCTGTATAACTGCCCTGAGACCTGCCAATACATCACAAGACTGCAACAAGAGAGAAGCTCATCCTTATGGCTGCTGAAAAATCACCATTTATTACACAAGGCTGGGACAGGAAACACATAACTAACACTGATTTTACAGCTTTTCATGACTTTCATCTAAATTTTAAAGGTGTGGAATATCAGGTTTTCATCTGATTTGTTATGTTAGGATGAAGCTCATTTCAGTATTATCGGTTCCTGACAAATACTGACCTCAGTATCTCCAGTTTACAATGTGGATTCTTCAGTCCCACACAGAGAAACTTCACTCCTGAATCCTGAAGGTCATTGTTACTCAGGTCCAGTTCTCTCAGGGGACAGTTTACTGACTGTAGAACTGAGGCTACAGATGAACAGGACTGTTCAGTGAGTTTACAACCAGCAAGTCTGGAGAGAGAGAGAGAGAGAGAGAGAGAGAGAGAGAGAGACAGAGACAGAGAGAACATAAGCATTCACTCATGTAAGAATTAAAAATTGTACTGATAGAGTTTGACAAAAAGGTGAGAAATGTTGTGTAAAATTTGCTTAAATTCCTCAAGCACACAGTGTGATACTTTTGGGCACAGGACAAGTGCAAGTTGTAGTTAACTGTACACTGTAAATTGGAGAGGTTAATGAAAATTTAAATGGGAAATAAGCTATCAAAAATGTCAGCACTTACAAAACTGTCGGTCAAGCTCATATCAAAAGGACTGGCCATGTTCCACACAGAACAAATGTGAGACAGACACCCTGTTTACTGTCTAAATCATTAGCAATATAAAGATCAAAAGCACGGTTGGTGAATTTGATGACAAGTATGGTCACTAATGCAAGAAGAAGCTCAAATTTACCACATAAAATTAAAAGCATTTTCATCCAGCACTGATCTGGTCAACAATATCGTATGAAGGAGAGCCAAGTGCATCAGTCTCTCCCACCAGTATATAGCCTCTCCAAAGCAAGTCCTATGCATAGCTTGTGGTAACAGATGGAAACTGTGTAATATGTGGCCCCAGGCTAGATATGCAGGGACTCGAAGATGGTCTGGCCCCAGATGTGTGGCAGGCCTCTTGGTGCCCACGACCAGCCCCCAGCTATGGGCAAATAGCAGGGCAGTTGGAGCCCTCCAGTCCTGTACAGCAGTCCTTCTAAGAGAAGGCTACTCTAACAAAAACCTACAGCTTGGCAGTCACCTTGACTGTCTCAGCTCGCTGAGCTACTGGGGTAAGACACCAAGCATAAAGAGTGGACTTGGTGTGCGCGAGTTGTTTTCCACTTTAAACAACTAGTGCAGGCGGGAGGAGAGAAAACAAAAGACCTGTACTGACGGGAAAGAGGCAAATACAGCAGGAGCAAGATAGCACTGGCAGCTGTAGTTTCGATCCTGCATGCAGGCGGCTCAGGAGCATGGGTCATTTGGTCGCTGACAAGACAACAACACCATTTAGCAGAGCCTTGGGCATCCAAGCAGCCCTTTTTAGGAACAATTCTGCTTGCTCTGCATGGAGGAAGGCCAAGAAAATGTGGCCTAAACCCAGCTTGTCTCACCCAAATCCCGGTTGGCTATCCGTGGTCAATAGGCATCTCAAGACATGGTCCGAAAACAAAGAAGAAGAGAACTTAACACCTAAGACTTGCATGCTGGGAGGTACACACAATGATGGATGCAGAAGGAAGCAACTGCCCTGAAAGATGCTCAGTGCTATTCGCAAGCGAACTCGCAAGGTTGCAGGTCGATATAGCCGCTGTCAGTGCAGTATGCTTTGCAGAGCAAGGTTTACTCTCTGAGCAAGGCACCAGCTACAAGCTGTTCTGGTCAGGGAAAGCCAAAGAAGAGCAATGCGTGTCAGGCATGGGCTTCATGATCAAGTCGGCGATCGCCAGCAGTCTTCACAGTCTGCCTGTTGGCCACTCGGACTGTCTCATGATGCTGTGACTCCTGGTGGGGGACAACAAGTTCGCCACCATCGTCAGTGTCTACGTACTCACCTGCACAATATCCTGTGGCAAGTGGACTCCAAGGACAAACTTGTACTGGGGGACTTCAGCGCCGGGGTAGGACGCGACTCTGAGCTGTGGAGGGGAGTCCTAGGGAAGCATGGCATTAGGAAGTGCAATGATAATGGCCAGCTCTTACTGGAGTTTTGTGCAGACTGTCCATTACAAATACCCTGTTCTAGCAGAAGGACAGATCGAAGGCCACCTGGAGACATCCCTGCTTCAAGCACTGGCACCTCCTGGACTACACCCTGGTACGCCAGCGGGATGTCAAAGACACACACCAGAGTGATGCCAAGCACCGACTGCTGTACCGACCACAGACCGCTGCAAAGCTGTCTTCACCTTCAAACCTCCTGCCAAGAGGAAAGGCCCTGAGACCAAGAAGCTCCAGGTTCAGAGACTCCAGAGCCCTGAAGTGAAAAAGAATCTTCAGACCAAAATCAGGGAGAAGCTGGGCGAAGAGGCAAAACCTACTGTAGACCTTGCCCAACAGTAGGAACAGCTCAAGAAGGCACTGTAGGAGGCCTCAGCCGAAGTCATAGGCTTCTCAACCAGGAAACATCATTGATGAGTCGGACGCAGAAATACAGGAGCTCTTAGAAAGGAAACGCACATGCCAAAGGAAGGATGTTGGGCCCAACAATCATGCTGCCAAAGACATCTATTGAGAAGCCTGCAGTACCCTCCAATCCAAACTGCGCATCCTCAAGAATGACTGGTGGATTGCTCTCGCAGAACACATTCAAGGACTGGCTGATGCAGGGGACAGTGGTTCCTTCTACAAGGCACTCAGGGCAGTGTATGGCCCCCATCATAAAACACAAGCCCCGCGACGCTCTGTCGATAGGTCAACCCTCCTGACGGACAGGGATGCCATCATGCAGTGCTGATCAGAGCACTTCGAGAACCTCTTCAGCAACAAGCATTCTGTGTAGGAGTCCTTGCTGGACCTGATCCCCCAGGTGGAAATAAAGCTGGACCTTGACCACCCACCACACTTCTCCGTGATTGAGAAGGCCATTACCCAGTTGAGACCCAGGAAGTCACCTGGCAGTGATGGTATCCCAGCAGAAATCTTCCAGCAAGATTTAAGATTTTTTTCAAGATTCAAGAACTTTATTGTCATTGTGCAGTTGTGCAATTGTTGAACCTCAGCTGGTACATTATATTAAGACTCACACATAGTTACAAAAAAAAGTAAGAAACATGAAAAATATAAATCTATAATATCCACAATAAAATAAGAAGGTACCACTTTACAGTAAGACTACCTTTAGAGGATTCATAAGTGAATTACAATTGGGTTATTAATTAAGTTGTAAATACATTATAAATCATTAATAAGCAATTGTAAACAAGTCAATTTTCATACACGGATGCAGTCTCACTATTTGATAAGATAAAGTTATTGCTGTACTTCTGTCTATTATGTTAAATCTCAGATCTTGCTAGTTGCTTAGCTTGCTTTATGTTCTTTTATCAGTGAGCATGTTAAACTGTCAGCTTCATCTCATTTTTATGAACATTTATTAATTAGTTAGTAACATTTATAACTGCCGAAAGGGAGCCTATTGTAAAGTGTAAAACACATCACCATCTAGTAATGAGTTACTAACATTTAAAACGAGAAAAAGGAGCCTTATTGTAAAGTGTAAAACACATCACCATCTAGTAATGAGTTACTAACATTTACAACGAGAAAAAAGAAGCTTTATTGAAAAGTGTAAAACACATCAGCATTTACTAATGAGTTATTAACATTTATAACTGGAAAAAGGAACCTTATTGTAAAGTGTAAAACACATCAACGTTCACTAATGACTGGCTGAATTTTCTCTGGAGTGAAGACAGTGCTTTTTATTCTGCAACAGTACAAACCAGGAAGTAACATAATGCTAACACAGTAGGAGGGAAGTACATCATTCACGCGGGAAATTACATTTACGGTACACAGATGCCATTAAACTATCACAAGAATTAACAACACAACACAAAGACTGCATGATGACCAATACACATACACTTCTACTAGCCACAACAGGAAACATAAACTGAACAATAGCGAACTGGGGTTAAACAAAATTCCATCGTCCCAAGGCATGCTGGGAAGTTCCATCCATCTACCCCAAACACGCATCACAATATATAACTTTAATATGAAAGCATATGTTATATCAACCCCTGTGATAATAATGAGGACGGCTGCTGATAGCATGCTGAAAATGTCAAGGTAAACAGTATTGCAGCCTTAGTGTATGAATTTGGTAATTTGATATGAAAATTTGGTATGCAATAATTGGATATGCCAAATGAAACTTTTTGACTATTAAGATATGCTAATGGCGGTTAAATGCTAGTAACTTATTAGCAAATATCTGATGGGGCTGACAGCTATAAATGCTGGCTGATGGAGAAGACAAAGTAATCTCAGTAACCAATGAGATCGGAGGCTTAACAGTACAGATAAATGTGGGATCACTATTTGGCAAGCAACAGGTCACTGTTGCGCTTTTTATCTAACAGTTTATAACAGCTTATTAATGATTTATAAAGTGTTCACAACCTACTTAATAACTTAATTATGAGCCACAAACTCTTCATAAGGGCAGTCTTATTGTAAAGTGGTACCAACAAGAAATGTAAATGTCAGCGATAATAAAGTACAGAATCTATGCAAAAAGCACAAAATGTAAATGGTATAAAGTGTAAAAAACAGTTAACGATAAATACAACTATTAAGGTTGCAAAGGGCCAGCAGAAAGGTGCAGTAAAGGTGTGTTGTGACATGGAGTGATGGTGTATTGGGATGTTGAATGACATGTATGGTTGATGTGGAATACTGCACATAATCAGTGGTGAAATGACATGTAAGTGAATATTGGACATACTCCAGTGATAACAGTTCATGAAATTACATGAGTGAAATGCCATGAATGACACAAGTAAATATTGCACGTGGGACATGAAATGGCATGTAATTGTTGCATGTAGGCATGACATGACATGACATGACATGACATGTCAGTACAAAAATAGAAATAATTGAAATTATTGCACTGTATTGCACTACTCCAGTATAGCAATACATCAGTCTTGTGAGACTGAGGAGATATTGGAATTCAATAGTGCCATAGCTTTTGGGAAGAAGCTGTTTTTCAGCTTAAACAGATGGTGTCCGGGTTGTATAATGTCTTTTATGATGTTTTTAGCCCTCCTCACACAGCGAGTCCTGTGAAAATATTCTAGTGATGTTCCATGCCAACAATGTCCTGTGCCGTTTTCACAACATGCTGGAGGGCTTTTCTGTCAGCTTTGGTGCAGCTGCTGCACCAGGCTGTCATGCAGTTTGTTATGATACTCTACATGGTACATTTGTAAAAGTTGACAAGCAGCTTTTGGGGGAGGTTGGCTTGCCTTAGCCTCCTCAGAAAATAAAGGCAATGTTGTGCCTTACCCACTACGAATTGCTGTCAGCCCAGGAGAGGTCCTCTGTGATGGTGACTCCCAGGAACCTGAAGCTGGGGACTCTCTCCACAGCCTCTGTGTTGATGTGGACAGGACTGCGTGTGGTCTTCTTGGTAATCCTAAATGCCGCATTGATCTCCTTGGTCTTTTTGGTGTTTAAGACCAGGTTATTGTTGCTGCACTACGCTGTCAGGTTCCGAACCTCCTCCCTGTGTGCGGCTTCATCATTATCTGATATGGGCCCTATGACTGTCGTGTCATCCGCAAACTGCATAATAGTTTTTGAGTTGTGGATGGGTTGGCAGTCATGCATGAAAAGCACATAAAGGAGGGGGCTCAGCACACAGCCCTGGAGGACACCAGTGCTCAGGGTGAGGGCGGAGGATGTGTGCTTGCCCAGCCTGACAGTCTGGGGCAGTTGATGAGGAAGTCCAGCATCCAGTTGCATATGGAGGAAGTTAGTCCTAGTGCATGGAGTTTGTCAACTAGCTTGCTCAGTGTGATGGTATTAAACGTCGAGCTGTAGTTAAAAAAGAGCATCCTGATGTCGGCGTTGTGCTTTTCCAGGTGAGAGAGGGCTGTATTGAGAGACACACAGATGGCATCCTCAGTCAATCAGTTTGCCCGGTAGGCAAACTGGTGTTGGTCAAGGTCAAGAGCCTTTAATGTGGATGAGTACCAGTCGTTCAAAGCATTTTGAAATGACAGGGTTCAGGGCGACTGGCTGATAGTCATTGGGACAGGTTACTGTGATGAGGAAGTCCAGCATCCAGTTACTGTGGATTTTTTGGGTACGGGCATGATGGTGGTGGATTTCAGCTATGCAGGAACTGTGCATAAGGATATCGAGAGGTTAAAAATGTGTGTGAATATCTCTGCTAGCTGGTCAGCACAGGCCTGGAGTACATGCCCTTTAGATCATCAGGCCCAGCTGCTTTCCATGCGTTGATGCTGTGGAGGGCCCACTGCAGCTTGTGGGTGTGTAGAACAAGAGTCTGTGGGTCTCCCAACAGTTTGAAACTGACTGGAGGTTGGTTATTGTCTTTGTCAAACCGAGCAAAGAAGTTGTTGAGTTCCTCCGCTAGGTTGGCAGTGTTGTTGGCTGGTGTATGCTGTGTATCATTTTTCCTTTTGTAATCTGTAATGGACTGGATGCCTTGCCACATCCGCCATGGGTTGGAGTTGCTGGCACTACTGTCGAAGTCCTCCACTACCTGTACTTTGTAGGTGTGTTTAGCAGACCTGATACCTCTCTTTAGGTTCACTAAGGTGAGGCTGTAGACTTAGGTATCTCCTGATTTAAAGGCAGTGTCTCTTGCCCTGAGCAGCCGTTTGACTTCACTGTTCTTCCACAGTTTCTCATTTGGGTACACTCGGATCCTTTTGTTAACAGTGACATTGTCCACGCAGTAGTTAATGTATGACAATATGGATGAACTGTACACCTCCAGGTATGTCTGATGGGCAAATATATTCCATTCTGTGTGTTCAAAACAGTCCTGGAGTTGAGAGGTGGCTGACATGTTGGTGGAATCTGGGAAGAACATTTCTGAGGTTTGTTTGGTTGAAGTCACTAGCAATGATGAAAACTCCGTCAGGGTGTATGTTCTGTTGTTTACTAATAGCGTCATACATATGTCCAAGCGCTAGCTTAGCATTAGCCTGTGGTGGTATGTACATTGCCATGGCAACAACAAGTGCATATTCCCTGGGCAAGTGAAACAGTTGACACTTAAGCATTTGGTATTCCAAGTTCTGAGCATTCATCAGAGGATTCATCAGTTGTGGTCATGTTCGTGCACCATGTTTCGTTTATGTAAACACAAAGTTCGCCACCTGATTTCTTACCGGAGTCTGGTGTTCTGTTGGCACGATGAAGCGTGCAGCCTGCTGGCTCAACTGCAGTATCCGGTATGTTGGGATTCAGCCACATCTCCATAAAAATCAGAACACAGCAGACGTTTGTGGTTCTCTGTACAACAATACTCGTCCATTTTGTTGGCGAGTGATCTTGCATTCGTGAGAAAGACACTGCAGAGAGGGGTTTTGTGTGGAGCAGCTCTTAGATGGGCTAGCTTACCCCACCTCTGTTTCCTCTCCTTGCGCCATCTGCATCACCTCCCCCTGGGGATAGTGATCCATGTTAATCTCGGTGGTCTGAGAATCTCGTGCAGTACTGTTTTTGAGTTGAAATAGTGCCCTGTGCAGTCTGTACTGATCTGTAAAGTTCTTGGTGGCTGTAGTGAATGTTCCCCCTTTTTTCCTTGACTGATGATAATAGTTAAAACACAGAGAGCAGAACATGGGTCTCTACTCTGCCTTCATCGATCTGACCAAAGCCTTCGACACAGTGAGCCGTGAGGGTCTGTGGAAATTCCTAGCATGCCTCGGCTGCCCACCCAAGCTCCTCACTATCCCCCGTCAGCTCCATGAGGTTCAGTTAGGGCAGGTGAAGCTAGCCAGGTCCCCGTCAGATGGCCTCCCTGTCTCCAGTGGTATTAAGCAGGGATGTGTGCTCGCCCCAACGTTGTTCTCCATCTTCTCCAGTATGATGGTCCATGAAGCCAAGGACGATACAGCCAAGGACAACATAGCAGTTGGCATCTACATCCGCTTCCGAACCAATAGCAGCATCTTCAACTTGCGGCGTCTGCTTGCCAAGACTCTGGAGCAAAGGCCTTTGGCCTCACAATCAGCCTAAAGAAGACAGAGGTAATGTACCAGCCTCCACCTGGTAAACCCTATAGTCCGCCGCACATCACCGTCGATGACACCAAGCTCAACGCAGTGGAGCACTTCACGTACCTGGGAAGTGTCATGTCCAACAATACCACAACCAGCAAAGATCTAGACAACCACCTATCCAAAGCAAGCAGCTCCTTTGGGCCCTCACTAAGAGAGTGTGGCAAGACCACAAAGCTCTCCACAAAGCTAAAGGTATACAGAGTGGTTGTAGCCCCCACCCTTCGATATGGAGCAGAGACTTGTACAGGAAGCATCCTCAACATCAAGTGGCAGGAGCACATATGCAACGAGCAGGTGCTTGAGAAAGCACATCTGCTGACCATCGAAGCCATGATACTGAAACACCAGCTGCAATGGGCAGGGCATGTCGCAAGGATGGAGGGCTCGCGACTGCCAAAGGACGGATTCTTCAGCAAACTTTGTGAAGGAAAGCACAACTGAGGGGCTCCCAAGGAGCGCTTCAAAGGCCAGCTCAAGAAGCAGCTCTCACTAGCTGGCATCCATCACCACTCATGGCACCAAGAAGTAAGCGACAGAATAGGCTGGCACTGCTGCGTCAACTCAGCCAACCTGAAGTTTGAAGCTGACAGACAAACAGCTGCTGGGGACAGAAGGAAAGGACAGAAGGAGTCCACTGCCACTCAGACATCACCAGCCCAGGGCTTCCCTTCTCCCAAGTGCGGAAAGGTCTGCACCGCATGGATAGGGCTCCACAACCAACCGCGAGCCTGCAAAAGACAGACAGACCATCCTCCCATGATCCTCACAAGTGAGGAACAAGCCAACACAATATTGTATCAATTCAAGAACCGTCTTAATAAATACACTAAACATTTCACTGGGAGTTTTCCACAGATATTTAAAAAGAACTCAAAACTTAATTTGTACACAAAGGCACAGAATAAAGACAGAGAATCTGAGATTTCCCAGACACTCAATGCTCGCCTGTCTCTCTCAAATTCTTAAGAAAATTCACCCCTCGCACTCCAGCCGTTAGCGAGTCTCTCGGTTTCCCACTGACTTAAGGTTGTTTAGCAACAACAGCTTAAAATAGTCTCAGAAACTGACTGCAAATTCCTCTATGAAATTTCATAAATTCTGCTTATATAATGATAGATTGATCAGGAGTACAGGTAAAATCTCTTAGACAGTTAGTGACCCCAATAATGAATACAGCAAAAAGAGCCGAGATCTGACAGCTTCTCTCGCCGGTTCAAACTGATCACACTGACCTGTAGAAAGCCCTACTGTGGTGTAGTCATAACCTTTTAAACTGGGTTCTGCTTATATGATACAAAACAACCACATACATTCAGCTGAGTGTGTCAAAAATGTTCAGGTGAAAACAATTACACAGTCATTGAGAAATTAATTTTTTTCTCAATGACTGGACTTCGAATTACATTCTTAAAATGATACTTACATTCTGTACATAAATTCGACTATGTACAGAAACAATTATCTTTAGTCAAACGTAAAAGACAATAACAGGACTGATCAGTGAGAATACAGAGGGGGGGGGGGATTTTTTGCTGCCAGTTATTCCATCAGTGTATAAAAGCATTACGAACTTTACCTTAAATAAGCGCAAACGAGACAGGTATCTGAAGAATCCCAGATTTCCAACACACTCGATGCGTGTTGGTCACTGTAATGTTCATTAACATTAAATAAATTAACCATTTTAATTAGTCACCATTTTTATTACTGGCTCTTCACATTTCATTTACTACTGCCGTTCTACTAATCAAGTGTAGCAAAATAGAAGCCAATGAATTTGTTACTCGGGTTCATTGTGTTACTGCATAACTGAATAACTTTATGTCACCACATTCCCTTTCCTTTGAGGCATGAGAGCAAGTTAATCTATATAACAAAATTAAACTGTGCAAGAACAAACCCTTGTATATAATTAAACTGAAATAATGTCCAAAAGCAACAAACATAAGAGCATTTCTCTCTCTTTTTTTAAATGTTAAGTGTCAGTCCAACTATTCCTCTCAAATTCCATGTCAGATGGACAATGTCAATGTCCTGTTTCATGATTTTTTTTCTCTTTTCTTTTACAGATTCAGCCTGTCAGGTGGTTTGACAGTGTGTGTGGATCTTCTCAACACAGGTCAGTATGTTTGTTCAGCTAGAGCAATGTTGTCTTGCAGTGGTGCTAAACTGGATCAGATGATGAATCACAGACTGTATCTCCTCCATTAGTCTGCTCCTGCAGAGTCTCTCTCGTTTTCAGAAGACTCTGATGATTCCTCCTAAAGGTCTGTCCATCCTCTGTCCTGACTGTGTAAGATCTTGGACCCACTTCCTTCAGAACAGTGTCTTTCTGTTTGAATCTTCAACTCTCACAGTGTCATGCGCTGAAAGTCATCGCTTGCTTTTTGCCTCTTTGTCAAGTGTGTGTGTGGTTTTCTATTTTCTTTTTTTTGCTTTGTTTTTTTCGTTTGAGTCAAAGAGGGTGAATATTGACTCTGTAGTTAGATTGGTTTTCAGTCTCTCTCATTCTTGCTCGTGATTCTCAGTCCACTTGAATTCACTTGTATGATGTAACAGTTCTCTCAGGTAAACTGTTTGTGAAGACAGGTTCAGTCTGAATTTTTCTATAAAACTGATCATCCGTATTGCACGTACTACAGACATCTTGTCTGTGGGTCTGGGCGTGTTGAGGATCATTTGCACCTTGTTCTTGTCCGGCTTCACACCATCTCTTGAAAGCTTGTCACCAAAAGACATGATTTCTCTAACAGCAAACTGACATTTTGCTCTGTTCAGTTGTAACCCATGTCTCTGGATGCTGTGAAGCACTTTGGTGAGTCTTTCATTGTGCTTCTCCAGTGTGGACCCCATAGAACAATGTCATCTATCTAAACATACACACACCCCATAACACAATGTCATCTACATAAACACACACACACACCCCATAACACAGTGTCATCTACATAAACACACACGATCTATCAACTCAATAATATACCCATGGCACAGTAAAATATTTCAAATATAGAGGAGGAAATTCCAAAGGACTATACAAAAAAAACACCAAAACAAAGTATTAAATGTACTGTGCTTTCTGCTGTACTTTGTGTTCTTCCCTTGTAGGAATTTGATCATGTTTGTATTATGTTTGAGGTTTACATTTAAATCTTTTGGGTCCATGCACATGTGGAGATCACCATTTGCTTTTTTTACACAGACCATTGAATTCCCCCATTCTGCGGACTCTTCCACTGTCTTTATTACTCCTAGAGACACCATTCTGTCTAACTCTCTCTTTAGACAATCTCGAAGTGGCTCTGGGACCCTCCTGGGAGCATGGACTACTGGCTGCATATCATCCTTCAATAATATCATATATGTGAATGTGAGGTTTAGACAGACCAAGACCCAATCGCAGACCCCACTGGGTAAAATAAGATTTATTCAAAAAGGCAAAAATCAGGAGCCAATCTCAGAAACAGTGTCCAGTCCAAGGTCTAAACCAGGAATCCAGAGAGCAAACAAATCCGAATCGTTATT
This sequence comes from Chanos chanos, assembly GCF_902362185.1. Classification (NCBI taxonomy): domain Eukaryota; kingdom Metazoa; phylum Chordata; class Actinopteri; order Gonorynchiformes; family Chanidae; genus Chanos; species Chanos chanos. Next base: position 37,590,244 of record NC_044503.1, on the reverse strand, counting down.
CAAAAGATTGGTCAAAAGCAGAGTATAAACAAGGTCAAAACCAGAGATCCAAAAGGCAACCAAATCCAAAACGTAAAGCGAAAACAGGTCCAGGTAACACGATCAAACTCAAATCACAGAGGGCAACTTTAACACACAGGAAACGGTCACAATCTGACAAAGAACAGACACCAGCACAGGACTTAAATACACAGAACAATTGTCTTCAAGGACAGGTGATTGGTGGAAGACAATAAGGTGATTATAGAGATCAGGTGAGGGGCGGGGACAAGAGAACACGGGAACAAACAGAAGCACATGGCAAAACAAGACACAAACAAAGGCACATGGCAACACAATTCCCAGAATGGCCAGCAGGTCGGCCAAAAACCAAAGTCCTGACAGGAGTACTGACAGTGAATGCTAGAGTACCAAACTCTTTACAGACATCTGGAAATCTCTGCACAATTATATCTACACTGTATCTCTGATCATTGGAGCTGCTGATACAGTGAACTCTTTTAACTGGGTCTAAGTCCTCACAAGTCTCATCACCTAAAAGTCAGTCACGCCCATCTGACACCACAACAAACATAAGGTGATCTTCTCTCTCCTTTGCTTTAACCCCTTTTAACAGGGGGTAGGAAAACAAAACACTGACTTTTTAAAGATTATCTTGTAAATCACTTCTTGGGCTGTGAAATTTTTATCATGACATTTTATTGTTTTTTTTAAAATTTGTTCTTGTAACCATCATCCACATTCAGATATTGAAATATTACATTTGTAGTTGCTCTATAAACACAGCATTTCCAAGGAGGCATCTGAAATATATACAATACTATATTATTCACTCAGTGTTAAAAACATCACCTCTGATGAGTAGACAAATAACAGCGTGTGATATCTCTTTCAGATTGATCACTGTTTCCCATTCAGAAAATGTTTCATCAAATCAGCTTTAACAAGGCTTTCATCAAAGTATCACTGTCCCTTTATAACTGGGTGTAAAGATGAATTATTGTAATGAAATTCATTACACTATATGTATTCCATACAGAAATACCAAAATATGACTAGGGAATTCCCACCAATTTCCTTCAAATAAAGCTTCTAAAGAGCAGGTATCTTTAGAAAAAAAGTGAAACTAAAAACTCACAGAGCTTTTCCGCAGCACCTCACAGCTGGGAGCAGTCTCCTACGACCCTCATCTGATGTCTTGTATTTCTTCAGGTCAAACTCATCCAGCACCTCCTCTGACATCAGAAACATGTAGGCCAGTGCTGTGCAGTGTGCAAGTGAGAGTTTAGTTGTGTCATTTTCAGACTTGACAAAAGCTTGAATTTCTTCATGGAGAGAGCGATCATTCATTTCAGTCAGGCAGTGCAGTAGATTGATCCATCTCTCAGGTGAGACACCATCTTTATTTAACTCTTTGATGTAACGGCTTATTTTCTTGATGCTCTCCTGGCTGTCCTGTGTGTGTGTCAGCAGACCATGTAGGAGTTTCTGGTTGGACTCCAGTGAGATGCCATGAAGGAAGCGGACAAACAGATCGAGATGACCATCCTTACTCTCCAAAGATTTATCCACAGCTTTCTTCAGCAACTCATCCAAGGGAATATTGTTTGGCTCCACTCTGGTCCTTTTCCTCAGGAAATACTCCAGTGGCTCCATGTTCTCGTTTACATAGCAGTAAAACACATAGAGAGCAGCAAAGAACTCTTGAACACTCAGATGCACAAAGCAGTAGACCTTCTTCTGACGAAGCACAGATTCCTCTTTAAAGATCTCAGTACAAATCCCAGAGTACACTGTGGCCTCACTCACATCAATGCCACATTCTCTCAGATCCTCTTCGTAAAATGTGACATTACGCATCAACAACTGATTAAAAGCCAGCTTTGCAAGTTTCAGAAAGATCTTCTTGCTTGATTCCAGAAGAATTTTTGAGTCTGTCTCAATTTTCTCCTCATATTTCTGCTTCTTCATTTTAATCTGAATGAGCAGGAAGTGTGTGTACATCTCAGTCAGAGTTTTAGGGATCTCTTTTACATTGTCTTGACGCAGCAATTCCTGAAGCACAGTGGCTGAAATCCAACAGAACACTGGGATGTGACACATGATGTGGAGACTCACTGATGTCTTGATGTGTGAGATGATTCTGTTGGCTTGACTCTCATCACTGGCTCTTTTTCTGAAGTATTCCTCTTTTTGTGAATCACTGAATCCTTGGACTTCTGTCACACGACTGATGAACTGAGAGTGGATCTGCCTGGCTGCTGCTGGTCTGGAGGTTATCCAGATGAGTGCAGAGGGAAGAAGATTTCCTTTGATGAGGTTTGATATCAGCATGTTCACTGATGATGTTGTGGTCACATCACACAGCATCTCAGGAATATTCAGCTGAAGTCGACTCTCATCAAAACCATCAAAGATGAACAGCATTTTACAGTCATTATATTTCTTTGGATCCAAGTCTTTCAGTTCTGGGTGAAACTCTAGCAGGAGTCCATGAAGACTGAAGTGTTCATCTTTAACCAAGTTCAGTTCTCTAAAAGGAAGAACCAGCATGAAATTAATGTCCTGATTGGTCCTTCCTTCTGCCCAGTCCAGAATGAACTTCTGCACAGAGACTGTTTTTCCAATTCCAGCAATGCCCTTGGTGAGTACAGTTCTGATTTCTGCCTTTTTTCTGTCCCCTTCAGGTTCCTGACGAGACAAGGCTTTTTTCTGCTCTTTAGGTCTGTTGGTTGACAAGGGTTTGAAGATGTCATTGCAGCTGATTGGTTTGTCTTGAGAAACCCATTTCCTGGATGTTGTTTCAATCTGCAAAACCTCATGTTTCTCATTCACCCCTTCACTCTCTCCCTCTGTGGTGTAGAGCTCTGTGTAAATGCTGTTGAGGAGGGTTTGGTTTTCTTTCAGTGTGACACCTTCATATAAGCACTGATACTTCTTTTTCAGGGTGGTTTTATGACCCTCAATGATTCTCAGCCGGACATCATCTGACTCAGACATGGACATGTTGTGTCTGGCATTTTGGCAACACCCAGACAGATCCTCAATTAGATCCGTCTCCACACTGCAAACAGTGAGGGAGAGAGACAGAGACAGAGATAGAGAGAGACAGACATATAACTCCATCAAGGCTGGCAGGCTAAACCCTTCTCATCAGCCTTGTAGTTGAGTTTAGGGCTCATATGCAGTTGGGATGATAGTGATGAAGTGTAACAATAATGATTGACAGCTGGTGAAGAACTCCCACTACACAGTGTTTAATCATTCAGAGAGTGGAGCTGATTGAACAGAGGGGAATGGGAGAGTTTCAGTAATGGAAACTAAACAGGACAAACAAACTGTATGTACATGTCTCTGTTTTCATTTCTAACTGATATCAGATAATGTAACATTTATAAAGGAAACTAATGAGACTATTAATAATGGATATATGTGAGTGGTTATGAATAGTTGGGCTGATCAGACAGGACTCCCTCCCTTTGACTTTCTTTAAACATGACTAATGTACTGTCACTTCACACTCTGTTTTTAAACTGACACATTAAAACTAAACTGTGTTGTGTTTGATTATGGATGATGAGGCAGTTTTATCACTGACACTGAATTTAAGACAGAAAATGATCAGTGCTAATGTCAATTAAAACACTAAATCATCCAAATAATTGTTATTTACATCTTTCTCCACAGTTTTCATGGTTGTCCTTACAGTGTGGATGTAACCCAGCTGTAATTTAGTCAGTAAACTAATAAACTACTTCTCCAACGTAGAAGATTAAATATTAAAAAACAAGTACTATGAAAAAGTTGCCTGAACTAGTCTTGTTCAGATGGTTTTCTCAGTCGAATTAGATCAAGACTTCTTCCGGAATTTATGCCTTTGAAAACACGGTTGCCACAAATAAGTAATCAAAACATTATGTTGAATGATGGAAAGGCTGGACAACAAACGTTCTAATGAAATAATAACCGACTATTAACAGTGAAATGAATGATACATTGGCCGAACGCGAGTTAATCTTGTAAGCAAACTATTTGCTTTGTGCAAGAAGCGCCATCTAGTGATCACTATGTGTCAGTAACAGTGTCCTTGTCTAATGACTCGGCGGTCTTTTGACCACATAGCCACGCTATAAGTAGGTAAAACCAGCATGGCACTCATAGTAGATAGTCACAGCAGTCAAATGACCGGCACCAGGCGTTTCAAGGTATAAGTAGGTCAAACCGGTGCAGCGCTTCTAGTGTTAAATAGTTGCTGTCACTTTAACACTGCTATACGACACTTTAACATTGGTATACAAAACTTTATCACTGGTATTTCCGGTAGGATTAGGAAGCTTCCATACAAATGCACTGGCGGGAGAACACGCGGGATCAGAGGGGCTATGCGAAGGTAGAGAGCACGTCTGCAGAGTTGTGTGGTCAATCGCCTGAGCTTTGCTATCACCCATAACTGTGCGATATTCTCTCGCTAGACGGAGTAGTAGTCCTGGACTCTTTGACACGCTGAGGAGAGGAGCGGACGGATTTGTACTGGTTACCCCACCGGGACAACTTGAGTATTACACATTTTTTTCACATAGAGCTCTATACAATATTTTTTTGGGGGTACCCCTTTTTTTTGGTTTGTTTGTTTCATTTTGTTTTCTTTTTCCTTCCTTCCTTTTCTTCTCAAATTTTTTCGTTTGAACTAAAGTGTGGTGATAAGGACACCCGCATTTCTTCAGACGAGAGACCTTTACGGAACCAATCTGGTAGAAGGGACTAAGCAAAGGATTTGTTAATTGAGTTTGTGTTTAACTGAAGTGTTCAAAGTATCATTTGGAGGTGAATTCAAATGTTGTAAGAATCCATTTTGTTTATTTTGGACAAAAGCAGTGTAATATACTATAGAAAGACTTTGTTTTATGGGTTGAACAAACCTTTACTGTGATGTATAATTTACTTTATATTCTAGAAGAGGGATATGTTCCAGTCCAATAATTTATTGGAGTCAGGTAGTAAACAGCTATCAAACCCTGAATAAATTCTCCATTTCAGTCCATTAATCCAGTCTGTTCATTTCTACTGGATACTGTGATTTGGTTACATGAACTGTGTCCTTGTTGGATGAGAATGATTTGAACGGTGTGTACTGAGTGTGTACTGAGGTCTGGGAGAATTGAACAGGTAAGTCAGTGTATAATATACAGCATATCATATGTCATAAACACTGGTCAATGTGACAGAGTGACAATAAGGAATCATCTGCTGAAAAATCATCTGAAAATCACTGAAGAGTTTACAGGTAAAGTGATTGAATCAGTGTGTGACATTTCCTGTTGTTTGGTGACCACATCATTTAATCATATTAATGTTTGGTTTCATAACAGCCAAGAACTACAACATATGAACAGCATTTTGTTTGTGTTTTAGTTTCACTCTCTTTGATTTAAAGTATCTGAATGAAAATATCCACACATCTCACTGTAACCTGTGTGATCTCTCTTTAGCTGTTTTTATACACACTGACATTATTAGTATGAATATAATTTTACACAGTGTTAATTTCAATTTATATTATACATATAATTAATACAGTATAAATACAGTCACTCACTGTGACTCAGAAGGGACTGGTTCTCTGCTGAAGTATGGAGGTTCATGTATGGATCCGTCACTCTTCATAGACACACAGCTAGGCACTGGAGATCCTGGTCTCTGTGTCCTGTAGTCAACAGGATCCTCCTCCTCACACTGTCCAGACTGACTCATTCTACAGACAGTGTTCTTCTCCTCTCTGTCCCCACAGTCAGTCCTTTTAGTTTTCTCTATTCTCACACTGTCCACTGAGACTTGTTCAGACAGTGCAACTGTTTTGGTCCTGTAGACTGACACACACACATACACACACGCACACACACACACACACAGGTGAGGCTGTGAACTTATTGGCTCTAGGCCACACAGTCCAGAAGTGGGCAATCAAAAGCACTGCTTTGGCTTTTACGTTGAGATTTGAAATCAAGGCTATTGCAGAGGTAACTAATATTAGACATGTGTACTCGTCGTCCATTGTAGACATTCTGGAAAATGGATATATTTTTAATTAAACTTAAAAAGACAGCGGTATCACACGCAGCTCTGAAGACACTCATTCACACCAGTCAAGTAGGCCTGAAGCCCAAAGGCTTCTGCAAGTTGTTGGTAGCTGAACTGACCAGGAAAATTCACCATGTTTTTTCCCAAGTAGCCTACTTAACAAACATTATACAACGCTCTTTTGTAGTAGCTGTAACAGGAATCACTAATAAAGTAAGTTCAACATTGTCCTTACAACCTGTGATGCGAGAGCACAGTCTAAATGGCAGTACAGTATCACTGTGAATTCAGGCTACCATGATCTAAATGACAGCTTGTTTATGTTTAATCTATTCCTTGAGGAGATTAACATGCATAAGGCAAACTGAATTCACTAAAAAACAACCTCACATTGTTTTTGTTTTTTCCCCAACCCATTTGTGTACCTTTTCAAAACCAGTGTTATTTAGTTTTTAGCCACAAAAAAAACACTGTAGGCATTTTACTCCACTGCTCTTTTATGGTATAGTCACGAAAAACAATAATTTTATGTGAGATAGACGTTGATTACACTGAAAGGGTCACGCATACCTGCGATTAGAAAAAGCCTGCATTTATTGGAGACTCGGCTATTACTGGAAGTTTTACAATATATACCATATCTGCTTGGGAGCCTGACATCCCTCTCACTCACAGCAGTGAACGTAAATCTTCAGTTCACCTTGGCCCCTAAAGAGAAGACAAAATGCTGAACGCATGGTGACGGAAACATTTAAATGAAGTCATTACAGGGGAGAGAAAGTCAAGATGAACTGGTCCTTAAAGATTAATGGCTTTAATTAAACCGAAAGACACCTGCTGCAGCACTATGCCGTCCATCTCAGCCTAGAACGGAGAAATGTGTGGCCGTTTGTGTGAGCTTTGTGTTATTGTATTATTTGTACGATTTGTATAATTTGTTTGCTTTTCTGACACGAGTTTCATAATTTATAATTTACTTAAGTTTCATTTGTTTTTTGGTTTTTTTTGCATTACTATTATTTTGAAGACTCAATCAAGGTTATACGCAAATCCTGTTGGGCTGCTCTCGCGTTAGTAAAATTTCAGAAAATGTCCGCAAGCAAGAAGGAAGCATGAACATCGGTAAAAGTTTGTGCTGGTTACAACGAACTTTAGATATAATGTATAAATGATTACAAGGAAAATTGGAAGATTATTCCCTTTTGAATCATGCAGCCAACGAGGTATTTGTCTTGTTTGTCTATATTTTACTTTAGTGAAATGTTATTTTACATGCTGTGCATGCAGTGGTGGAATGTACATGTACTTCGTTACTGTACTTAAGTACATTTTTCATGTATCTGTACTTTACTTAAGTAGATTTAGTTGTGGGTACTTTTGACTTTTACTCCACTACATTTTACAGCAAGTATCTATACTTTCTACTCCACTATATTTCTACAATGTGTTGCGTTACACGTTACAGTCACATTGCATTTTTTTGTTTGTTTGTTAGTTTTAAAGTAATCAATGGCGAGAGGGGAATTGGTCCACTGAACCAATCAAAGCGGGCAGGTAATGTTAGACCCTCCTTCAACATGAGCGGGGCCCGCCCGCAGCAGCAGCACTAAGCGGTGATAAAACACCCAATATGGATTCGAGAGAGGCCACCACGGAGATTTAGCGATTAGACATGCGCCACCCATGGCCTTATTTAAAAGAGTTGTTTGAGCTAACCGGTTCTGAAAATGATTCGTGGAGATTCCGGTGCCATCTCCCTCGAAAACTCGAGATACTAGCTTTCAAAAATTCGCCGTCAAATTTGAAGAAACATATTGAGGTAAATTAGGTTGCTTAATGCCACCTGACTTTTGCATGTTAAGGTTGGTAATTTTAGGTTAGTGAAGTCTTACATAACCTTAGCTAGCCTCTTGTTCAAATGCACCATTAGCAACAAGTAAACACGATTAAATTATTATAATCTAGCGTTAACTGGCAAGTAACACATGCATGTTGCTAACGCAATGTAGTCTTGGTCCTGGGTGTTTGCTTGGATGCTAGATCCCGGGAACAGCGGTAGTTATGTTGCTTGTGTGGCTAGGGGCTCTTTAGCCCTGTGCTCCTTCAGAGTTAAGATTTAAAATTAGTTGATATTACAGAATGACAGGATTAACATCGTAGTAATTACTTTAAAGATACCTTTGTTCTAATTACCCTGAAAAGGAATTTAAAAGGTCACCCCTGAAATTCTGATTCACAGAATCGTAAGTCCAAGTGTGAACTGTGTCACAGAGGGTAAACACAATAAAAACAAGAACCTTTCAAATAATTGATAAGAGATTGTTTACCAGTGTTATCAGTAGCATCTTCTGCAGCATTGTTAATTAAAATGGCACAGCCCATACTATTGATGTATTAAACAAAATATACATACAGTAGGCACACTTAATGATATTGTAGACCATTATATTAGGGAATACATTCAGCAAGTACTTTTACTTTTAATACTTGAAATATATTTAAAAGCAGGTACTTACTTACTTTTACTCAAGCAAAAAGGTTAATGTGGTACTTTTACTTTTACTAGAGTACATTTTTATCTGTTCATTTGTACTTTTACTTAAGTACAGTGTTTGAGTACTTCCTCCACCACTGTGTGCATGCTACTATTTTACGTTAAGCTAACGTGGTCCCTCTATTCCCGCAATACTTATGTGTTTAGTTTTCACGGTAGATTTGGAGAAACCTCCAAGTAAATCAGTTGCAGAAAGCCAATTGTGTCTGCCTGTGCTTTTGGGGAATTATACATATACTCTATTCTATTCTATTCATATAAGTCAGGTGAGATGAGACTCTAGAGTGGAGTCTTCCTGTGGTCTCATGTCACTCCACTGCTTACTGCGCTCCACTGGCTTTCCGGTTGCTGCCCGCATCCAATTCAAGACACTGGTGCTTGCCTACCAGGCCACAAGAGGCTCCGCCCCATCATACCTTCAGTCCCTAATAACTCCATATACCCCTACTAGAACCCTCTGCTCTACGACCTCTGGTCAGCTGACGGTCCCCTCACTTCGGGAACCCGGCAGCCGCTCCTCCCGACCACGCCTCTTCTCCGCCATTGCCCCTCGGTGGTGGAACGACCTCCCTCATACAGTTAGGACTGTGGAATCCCTCACCATCTTCCGCAAGAAACTGAAAACCAACCTATCCCTCTAAGCCTAACCCCCTTTCCTTAATATACAAAAAAAACCAAAACCTTGTCTTGTATCTGTGTTTGTCAAAGAATTCCAGGGGCACAATACGAAGGAGTAAATTGACGTTCAGTCTTATTGCGATGTCTGCTTATGAGGTATTAGGAATCCGAATGATGCACTGATTGTAAGTCACTTTGGCTAAAAGTGTCTGCCAAATGCTAAATTGTAAATTGTAAACTGGTCAGTCTGACTGACACACATGATGTCAGAGTAGGACCGCACGATTCAATCAAGCTTCAGTTCAATGTATAATAGATTTAAAACATGAGATGGAGCATTACCACCTGAGATACCATCAAAATATTAACTGCTCTATATTCTAATGCAAGGATGCTAACTTCCAATATGTATTTATTACATTTTTTTTTTTATTACACGGCTTTGTTGAATGCTTGATTCTGATTGGTCAATTACGGCATTCTGTGGTCTGTTATAGCAGAATGCTGCTATTAATAACAGATTGTTGCTATGGGCGCAGCTCTAATCACTAACGGACTATTTTTTAGCGGAAGCAATAAAATCATTTTTACATAAATATTTTGTGTCAAATGATTGATTTCTTTAGTAATTAGCCTAGTAATAAGTGAGACAATGTACAGCGTGCCGGTCATTATTGCAAAGTAAGTGTGATGCAGGACCCCGACGCGAATCACCCTGTCGAAGTTTATTTCGCAATAATGACCAGCTTGCTGTACATTGTCCCTTACTTAATTGGCATAGAACCTCGAACAATCGAACAGCTGTGACTGTGTTCAGTTAAAAATGGCATTTTTTTAGCAATTCAACAATTCTGTGGAGTCGGTTTTTAAGCGCATATTAATGGTCACATTTCAACTCTTTATTTACTGTTGGTAAATGTCACTGTTTACTGAGCCGTTTGTCATAGTGACTAGTTAATTACACTCAACCATATGAAATATAAGCATTTTTTCATACTCACCACAAGTTTTCACACTGACGATTAAATAAATCATGTATCTGACAAAGAGTTTGGTGCCGTGACACAAAGAGAGGAACATTTACTGTTGTTTTCTCTTCTCTAAATTTTAAGGAAGGAGGAGAGGGGGGAGGGTGCTGAAACAGCTGACTAAGTTGACCGAGTCAGCACGCGCACAAATGCACACACACACACACACACACACACACACACACACATAAGCTGACTCAGTCTGTACTCCTCCAACCATCCAGATTACAAACAGTCCAAAATGTCTCAGTGACCTCCACTCTCACACCGTTCAGCTTCACAGTAAACACATACCATACACCAGGGTCCCCAGTAAACACATACCATACACCAGGGTCCCCAGTAAACACATACCATACACCAGGGTTCTCAGTAAACACATACTATACACCAGGGTTCCTAATAAACACATACCATACACCAAGGTCCCCAGTAAACACATACCATACACCAGGGTCCCCAATAAACACATAAAACACACCAGGGTCCCCAATAAACACATACCATACACCAGGGTCCCCAGTAAACACATACCATACACCAGGGTCCCCAGTAAACACATAAAACACACCAGGGTCCCCAATAAACACATACCATACACCAGGGTTCCTAATACATACATACCATACACCAGGGTTCCCAGTACATACATACCATACACCAGGGTTCCCAATAAACACATACCATACACCAAGGTCCCCAGTAAACACATACCGTACACCAGGGTCCCCAATAAACACATACCATACACCAGGGTCCCCAGTAAACACATACAACACACCAGGGTCCCCAATAAACACATACCATACACCAGGGTTCCCAATAAATACATACCATACACCAGGGTTCCCAATACATACATACCATACACCAGAGTTCCCAGTAAACACATACCATACACCAGGGTTCCCAGCAGTGGTGGAGGAAGTACTCAAACACTATACTTAAGTAAAAGTACAAATAAACAGACAAAAATGTACTCTAGTAAAAGTACCACATTAACCTTTTTACTTGAGTAAAAGTAAGTAAGTACCTGCTTTTAAATATACTTCAAGTATTAAAAGTAAAAGTACTTGCTGAATGTATTCCCTAATGCAATGGTCTACAATATCATTAAGTGTGCCTACTGTATGTATATTTTGTTTAACACATCAATAGTATGGGCTGTGCCATTATAATTAACAATGCTGCAGATGATGCTGCTGATAACACTGGCAAACAATCTCTTATCCATTATTTGAAAGGTTCTTGTTTTTATTGTGTTTACCCTCTGTGACACAGTTCACACTTGGACTTACGATTCTGTGAATCAGAATTTCAGGGGTGGCCTGCAGAGTTAAATGCCATTAAGCAAAATAAGAAAGAGGACTGATTATACCTTTGAAAGTTTTTATTTAACTGTAAATAAAACCAAACACAATATAACACAATGCAAAATCATTGTGTTATATTGACTGCAGTAAACACATTCAAGTCAAAGTTGTCTGCCTGAAAAAGGGGAATTAAACAAACCTAACAAAGGAATAGGCACTGATCCTAACACAGGATGTCAACATGTTATCTATTACAAAATGTATACTTTTGCCAGACTGTTCTTACAGGAGATGGAAATTTGGTTTGGCTCAATATAAGCATGCCAAGTAGGGTTGACAGTCTGACTTTTAAATTCCATTTCAGGGTAATTAGAACAAAGGTATCTTTAAAGTAATTACTAAGATGTTAATCCTGTCATTCTGTAATACCAACTAATTTTAAAATTTAACTCTGAAGGAGCACAGGGCTAAAGAGCCCCTAGCCACACAAGCAACATAACCACCGCTGTTCCCGAGATCTAGCATCCAAGCAAACACCCAGGACCAAGACTACATTGCGTTAGCAACATGCATGTGTTACTTGCCAGTTAACGCTAGATTATAATAATTTAATCGTGTTTACTTGTTGCTAGTGGTGCATTTGAACAAGAGGCTAGCTAAGGTTACATAAGACTTCACTAACCTAAATTAATTTAACATGCAAAAGTCAGGTAGCGTTAAGCAACCTAATTTACCTCAATATATTTCTTCAAATTTGACAGTGAATTTTTGAAAGCCAGTATCTCGTGTTTTCGAGGGAGACAAAGATGGCACTGGAATCTCCATGAATCATTTTTAGACCTGGTTATCTCAAACAACTCTTTTAAATAAGGCCATGGGTGGCGCATGTCTAATCGCTAAATCTCCGTGGTGGCCTCTCTCGAATCCATATTGGGTGTTTTATCACCGCTTAGTGCTGCTGCTGCGGGCGGGCCCCGCTCGTGGTGAAGGAGGGTCTAACATTACCTGTCCGCTTTGATTGGTTCAGTGGACCAATTCCCCTCTCGCCATTGATTACTTTAAAACTAACAAACAAACAAAAAACGCAATGTGACTGTAACGTGTAACGCAACACATTGTAGAAATATAGTGGAGTAGAAAGTATAGATACTTGCTGTAAAATGTAGTGGAGTAAAAGTCAAAAGTACCCACAACTAAATCTACTTAAGTAAAGTACAGATACATGAAAAATGTACTTAAGTACAGTAACAAAGTACTTGTACTTCGTTACATTCCACTACTGGTTCCCAGTAAATATATACCATCCACCAGGGTTCCCAATACATACACAGCATACACCAGGGTTCATGCCTAGTTTTCACATTAATCAACTTCATCTGAGTGTAACCACTTAATTAAGAGGTAAGAGTCAAAAACACAGGATCTCTCTGTTTGACCACTGTATTCTGACAACACTGTCACAGATATTATTCTATAAATCAGTTGATTCATTGTCCATGTTCTCTAATCATTTCAGTGGACACTGCTCTATAACACAGTGCAGTGTAAAAACACTCAGAACAGACCTGTTCCATGGACTGTCACATGTCCACATGTTCCAGTCTATAGACACAGATTATCTGTGTCCTGTCTCTCTGCTCCACATCCTCATTTTTCAGCCTCACGATCAGACACTTATAAAGATTTACTCCACACTGGAATGACACACAGTGTGAACATGTAGGTTTAGTAAATGAGTGAGTGACAATGTTCCTCTGTTGGGTTCTGTTAAAGCCCAAACTGATCCAGTACTGATGATTCACTGTTTGATTCTCTTCTCCAAATATCCACAAAATCACCAGTCACATCAGAGCTGTGTTTTCTGTTATTTAGAGAAGCACCTGTTTAATCACATAGATTCAATCTGTATTCCATTTATAAGATCCCCCCCCTACTGTTTCACTGTCTTCTCCAAATATCCACAAAAGCAGAAACCAGTTGTGTGTTTAGCGTAGACTAGAGAAATGCCTGGGTCACATAAGTCTAATCAGCATTTTACAAATAAGTTACATGTATATTACATGTATATTACACTTTCTCTATATACTCAATACAAATAAGTTATATATGTATGTTACACCATTTAAATACTCAATACAAATAAGTTTTATATGTATATTACACTTTCTCTGCATACTCAATACAGACATTAGCATAATATATTACACTGTCTCCACATACTCCATAGACACATTTATATCATCATAATAAATTGAGAAGATTGCTTCAGATTTTATGACCCTAAAACCATGATATAATGTTCTGGGCCAGCTTACATCTTATTTAGGCCTAATTCAAATAATATCACGTCAATATTACATGTATCACTTTGATCATTTTTCATAGCATTTTTCAGCAATTCAACAATTCTGTGCAGTCGGTTTTTAAGCGCTTATTAATGGTCACATTTTGACTCTTTATTTACTGTTGGTTAATTACACTGTTTACTGAGCTGTTTGTCATAGTAACTAGTTAATTACACTCAACCATATGAAATATAACCATTTTTTCACACTCACCACAAATGTTCGCACTGACAGTTTAATAAATCATGAATCTGACAAAGAGTTTAGTTCCATGACACAAAGAGAGGAACATTTACTTTTGTTTTCTCTTCTCTAAATTTTAAGGAAGCAGGAGAGGGGGGAGGGTACTGAAACAGTTCAACACACACACACACACACACACACACACACACACACAGACACACACACACACACACACACACACACACACACACACTAAATACTGTGAATATTTTGGCCCAATACCATCTCCAACCAACATCTCCTCAGCCGGTGCAAACAAGAAAACGTAGCCACCATCATTATGAGCACTGATGAAAAGGTGGAGGAGGAGACTGTTGATGAAGAAGAAGGTGGTGCTGTTGAGCCTCATGACAGCGCCTCTCAAACAGCACAAAATGACAGGCAGAGCCGTAAAGCAACAGGTGCTCTCAGCAGCAGTACTAGTGCCTCACCAGAGTCTGCCGCTCATTTAAAAGCCCAGGCAGAGTGTGCAGCTATAAGGACAAAGACTAAAGTATCAGATGATGAACTTAACCTCCACTTAGAGGAGGCAAATCTCACAGCAAAACTGAAAGCACAGAGAGAAAGAACCGTCATAGACTCTGAACTGGCCGGTGCAGAGACAAAGGTTCAAATTTACAGGGAGGGTGAGAACAGCGCTCAGTGTCTGGTGTAACAGATGTGGTTCTCCAACAGAATATAATGTCCCTGCAACAGTGCAAAGGCCTGTAAGAACCCGGAGGGAAGTCTCAGCTCCCCAAACTGAAACAGACAACCTGTCACTCAAAATGTCAGTCAGAGCGCTGGTACAGGCAGTGAAGTCAGTCCAAATGGCAATGATACAAATGTCAATGATGTGTTGAAAAGACAAACTGAAATCACTGAAATGCCGGTCAAACAGCAAACACTCTCTCTTCTGCCAGCTAGAGACATTCTCATATTTGATGGTGATCCTCTTCAATACAGAACATTCATCAAGGCATGTGAGCAGTATGTGTTGAAAAGAAAACTGGAGGTATGGATGACAGGCTTTACTACCTGTAACAGTACACAAGGGAACAACCCAGAAGCCTTGTCAGTGGCTTTCTGCATATGGACCCAACAGTAGCATAGAGCATAGAGCAGCATAGAGCAGCATAGAGCACAATTTTGGAGACAGTTGTAAAATAGCATCAGACTACATGAATACAGCCCTAAACCGGCCAGTCATCCAGCCAGAAGATGCCAATGGACTGAGATCTTATGCTCTCTCCTTACACAGCTGCTCCAACACGACATGAGACATTTGATGGTCTGAAAGAGCTGGAGAATTCCACCAGCCTAAGGCTCATTGTGTCTAAACTTCCATTTAGGATCCGTGATCAACGTCCAGCAAATGTGTGTAACATGCAAGACAACAACAGACACAGAGCAACATACGAGGACTTGCTGGAGTTCATTGAAAAGCAGTTCAGAGCAATGATAGGTCAGGTTTTTGGTGACACACAGAACTCGACTGAAACTAAAGGAGTTTCAAAACCCAAACCGCAAAAACCCTTCATCAAACCCAGTGGCAGGACCTGCTTCACTACTACAGTTACTCAGGTGTCTGAAACTAGAAAAGATGAATCAAAACTTAGTCACAGACAGAAAACAAACAATTCTGCCTTTGAAAGGCCTTGTTTATTTTGTGAATAGAACCACACATTTGAGCGTTGTGAAGTGTAGTTTAAGAATAAACCAAACAGGGATGTGCTCTGGTTGGCTAATAAAGGGACATGTGAGCAAACCCTGTAAAAAGCCAAAGACATGTGAGAAATGGACTCTGTCTCATCCAACTGTCCTGCACATTCACACTGGTAAAGAAAAGAATGGAATGAACCGTGACCTATGTTTTAACTGGAAATAAACCACTGAGTGGTGCTATGGTGTCTGTGAAAGATGGTGACCTAAAAACGTATGAGTGTGTATGGCTTTGTCTGAGTGTGAGACCTTTACTTTGGTGCAATAGCAATAGTGCAGTGCTTTGAACAAAAGCAGCATGTGTGTCTCGTGGTCTTAAGGCCAGCGCCCTTCTTAATTCAAATACATGTCTTAATGGTCCAAACTTTCTCAAACTTCAAACATCTGACATTGCAAACATTACAAACATGTCGGGTCAGTGAATCAAAGCAACACACTCTCTCTATTCTGTCAGTCAAAGTAAAGGTCTCAAACTCGGACAAAGTCCTACAAACTCTCCTGTGTTTCTGGATCCCGGTCGCTCGGCCACATTTGACACAGACTCACTAAAAAGGAAGTGAAACATCCCTGGGAAAAATGCTACAGTCCTGCTGTGCACAGAGGGACAGGAGAAAACGGTTAATGAGAAGTGTAGTCTCTGGTCTGGAAGTGAACAATATGGAAGACCGGGGACCTGTACCACAAAGCGAGGTAACTGGCTTATCCAGGTAACTTCTGGTTAAGTTCACTCAGAGTCAGTAGTAAACTGCCTAATAAAAGAGCCATATGCCTTTGTTTTGCTACGAGAATGAAGCCATAGGGCTCTTCTATTAGATGGTTTACTACTGACTCTGAGTGAACTTAACCAGAAGTTACCTTTACCCCTGGTGTACCATCAGCTCAGGGAGGTCTACACACAAACAAAACTACCAGTCTCAAAACAACATCTACCAACACAAGAATGAATAAACACATGGGTGGGTCATCAATGGGCTCATGAATGAAAATCCATGTGTAATGCAAAGAGGCCACTCCTGTATTGTCGTTAACGGTATATCTGTGGCACATTTGAATGACTTGTTGATAAAACAGTGTCATCAAGATTTATCAGAACTGGCAGCTGAGGAGGAATCAGAGATGTCAGTGGAAGATAAACAATTAACGTCTACAATGGAAAGGAACTAAGAGATGGTCATTATTAGTGACCTTTAGCCTACAGAGAAAATGATGTAATGATGTCAAATAACTGTCAGCAGGCACAACAGCGTGTCATGTCCCTTGAAAAGAACAAACAGTATCATAAGGAAACACACAGCCTTTTTAGAAGGAGTGATACTGTCCATCATATCCTCTACTGTATATGATCCTCTTGGCTTTATCTCTCCATTCATTCTTACTG
Source organism: Chanos chanos (assembly GCF_902362185.1). Taxonomy (NCBI): domain Eukaryota; kingdom Metazoa; phylum Chordata; class Actinopteri; order Gonorynchiformes; family Chanidae; genus Chanos; species Chanos chanos. Next base: position 37,572,986 of record NC_044503.1, on the reverse strand, counting down.
CTAAAACATCCTGCAGGATCTTTATAAGCACAGTTATGCCTGAGACACAGAACTACCTGACCAGCACGTCCAGCTGTGGTAAGAATGGATGGCAGGGTTAAGTCATATTGGAGAACTCAGTGTCAGTAGGTGTGTCGAGCCAAAGGGCTTTGGTCCAATAACATCCAGCCGACCGCATCACTTCAGTGACGCTTCTGAAAGTGGTCATGGCTGCGTCACACGCCTTCAGCTCACCAGTGCAACACGTGAAGTGCACACCTCATTCATAGCAGGGAAACCACGAGTTGAGCACCATTGAAACAAACTACAATGTCATGAATGGAAGTCAGTGCAGCAGAGCTAGCAGTGTGAATGGACAGACTGCTTAAAGTAGAACTGCAGCTCACACTCGAGAACTCCATCTTCTGAACTGAGACAGTACGTCAGTACTGAAACACATTCAGAACGAAAATAAAAGATTCAAAACATGTGTGGCCAACAGAGTGAACACAATAAGAGAAATAATAACAACAGTCAAACAATCGAGACACATTAACACTAAACAAAATCCAGCAGAATGTGTGTCTCTTTAGGCCAGCGCCCTTCTGAATTCAAATACACGGCTTAATAGTCCAGACTGTCTCAAACTTCAAAAATCTGAGTGGAACAATTCTGACATTGCATTACAAACATGTGATGATGATGATGAAGATGATGTGGAAGAGAAGATGTTCTCATCATGACCACATTAGTAAAAGAAAAACACAATCCTGCTCCCACATTCAGACACTATCAGTCAAAGTGGACCAAACTTTGACCAGAGCAGCTGCATGGCTCCTTAAGCTGACAGACAGACTCTTATACCTGAGTCAGAGGAGACAGTAAAGACTCAGCATTGAGAGTAGAACAGACTCAAATGCAGAGAAACAAAACCTGGTGGAAAGAAAAATGCAAACAGTTAAAAAAAAAAGCCTGAATGCACAGTGTGTTTCTGTGGATGATGTCACAGGATCAGAGAATGCACAGTGTGTTTCTGTGGATGATGTCACAGGATCAGAGAATGCACAGTGTGTTTCTGTGGATGATGTCACAGGATCAGAGAATGCACAGTGTGTTTCTGTGGATGATGTCACAGGATCAGAGAATGCACAGTGTGTTTCTGTGGATGATGTCACAGGATCAGAGAATGCACAGTGTGTTTCTGTGGATGATATCACAGGATCAGAGAATGCCACAGTGTGTTTCTGTGGATGATGTCACAGGATCAGAGAACGCACAGTGTGTTTCTGTGGATGATGTCACAGGATCAGAGAACGCACAGTGTGTTTCTGTGGATGATGTCACAGGATCAGAGAACGCACAGTGTGTTTCTGTGGATGATGTCACAGGATCAGAGAACGCACAGTGTGTTTCTGTGGATGATGTCACAGGATCAGAGAACACACAGTGTGTTTCTGTGGATGATGTCACAGGATCAGAGAACACACAGTGTGTCTGTGGATGACGTCACAGGATCAGAGAATGCACAGTGTGTTTGGCTCAAGCAGAGGGGTTTCCTGACAGCTTGTAAAAGGGCAAACACTCATGTGAAACACTCATGTGAGTTATCAGAGCCCCAATCATAAGCTTGATCCTGTTCCGCAAGATGGACTTCTTCACAACGGAGGGAGATTAAACAGAATGGCTATGTCTGAGGACAGAAAACACCCTGTGGTTCTTCCAGAATACTATCACCTGTCCAGACTTGTGTCAAAACATCATTCACAAACAACTAGGCCACTGTTGCATATGCTGACCAAACTACACATACACATACACACACACTGTCTCTCTGCCCTCTCTCTCTCACCCCTACACTCATACACATACACACACACTGTCTCTCTGCCTCTGTCTCTCTCTCACCCCTACACTCATACACATACACACACACTGTCTCTCTGCCCTCTCTCTCTCACCCCTACACTCATACACATACACACACACTGTCTCTCTGCCTCTCTCTCTCTCTCACCCTTACACTCATACACATACACACACACTGTCTCTCTGTCTCTGTCTCTCTCTCACCCTTACACTCATACACATACACACACACTGTCTCTCTGCCTCTGTCTCTCTCTCACCCCTACACTCATACACATACACACACACTGTCTCTCTACCTCTGTCTCTCACCCCTACACTCATACACATACACACACACTGTCTCTCTGCCCTCTCTCTCTCACCCCTACACTCATACACATACACATACACACACACTGTCTCTCTGCCTCTCTCTCTCTCACCCCTACACTCATACACATACACACACACTGTCTCTCTGCCTCTGTCTCTCTCTCACCCCTACACTCATACACATACACACACACTGTCTCTCTGCCCTCTCTCTCTCACCCCTACACTCATACACATACACACACACTGTCTCTCTGCCCTCTCTCTCTCACCCCTACACTCATACACATACACACACACTGTCTCTCTGCCTCTGTCTCTCTCATCTACACTCATACACATACACACACACTGTCTCTCTGCCTCTCTCTCTCTCTCACCCTTACACTCATACACATACACACACACTGTCTCTCTGCCTCTGTCTCTCTCTCACCCCTACACTCATACACATACACACACACTGTCTCTCTGCCCTCTCTCTCTCACCCCTACACTCATACACATACACACACACTGTCTCTCTGCCTCTGTCTCTCTCACCCCTACACTCACACACATACACACACACTGTCTCTCTCCCCTCTCTCTCTCACCCCTACACTCATACACATACACACACACTGTCTCTCTGCCTCTGTCTCTCTCTCTCCCCTACACTCACACACATACACACACACTGTCTCTCTGCCTCTGTCTCTCTCTCTCCCCTACACTCACACACGAAGGTGAATCTTTAAAGATTTCACACCTCTCTCTGTGATAGATACACAGCGAGAGGCTGGGATGCTGAAAGTTTAAAACCAACTCCTCATGATTCAAAACACATAAAACACAATCTTGTCCCCAAACTTCAGAGAATTTACACAAGTTATGGGTCATTTTAAAATAAACATATTCAATTCTTAGACGTGTTGCCACCAAAGCTTTCATCATCACTTTAGGATCTGTCAATCCTGCCCCCTTCATCTTATTTCTCCTCATTACCCAAATGCTCATTTTTGTCTGACCTCATATGAAATTCAACAAACACTTCCTTTTTCTTTGGTTATAATTGTACTTTGGTCCATAAATAAAGAGTTCATCCATCAATGTCTCCCCAAAACCCCTACACCATTCCCCCAGTACCTCCAAGAGTCCACTAAGTCTATTACATCACAAAAAAAGATGGTTAATTGTCTCCTCTGCCTGACAGAAAGGACAACCCTTCCCTACAGTGGAGTCAATGTGTGTCACATGTCTGTTAGTGGCCACAGCCCCATGCACAATCCACCACTGAAGATCCGCCGTACGCTTCTCAATGGGGGGCTTGTACAGGGACCTCCAGCGCCCTCGTGGGGAAGAGCCTGGTTCCACCAAACCTGAGCACTTGGATTCCTTCAGTCCACTTAGTGAGTTAAAATGTGTGACTTTGACACAAGTTTGGTACAAAGTCTTTTTGGACGTTCCCTCAAAATCCAATGTGTGTGAGTGTGTCCGTGAGAGAGAGACAGAGAGAAAGAGAGAGTGAAAGAGAGAGAGAGAGAGATAGAGCGAAAGACAGGGCATGTGTGTGTGAGAGAGACAGTGTTTGAAAGAAAGAGAGAGAAAGAGACAATGAGAGAGACAGACAGAGAAAGAGTGTGTCTGAGTGTGAGAGAGAGAGACAGAGAGAGAGAGAAAGAAAGAGAGTGTGTGAGAGAAAGAGGCAGAGAGAGTGAGTCTCTAAGAGACAGAGAGTGCGTGTGTGTGTGTGAGAGAGATGTAAAGAGAGAGGAGTGTGTGTGTGTGTGAGAAAGAAAGAGAGGAAGTATATGGGTGTGTGTGTGTGTGTGCGAGCGTGTATGAGAGAGAGAGAAAGAGAGAGAGAGTGTGTGTGTGTGAGAAAGAAAGGGAGATAGAGAGAGAGAGAGAGAGAGAGAGAGAGAGAGACAGAGAGAGAGAGCAACATAAACTGAAAAAAACCTGAAACTGTATTATAATTACAGAGCCAACAGTGAGGCACAATGGTTCATAATAAATGAAATGATGTATTATACTGTGACAGGTGAGATCCGGTGAGAACCAGTAAGTACAGATCCCTCCCTCTACAGAGTGTAAACTTGCTCACGGAAACAGAGAGTGTTTGTGTGTGTGAGAAAGAAAGAGAGGAAGTATATGTGTGCGTGTATGAGAGAGAGAGAAAGAGAGAGAGAGTGTGTGTGAGAGAGAGTGTGTGTGGGAAAGACAGACAGAGAGAGTATGTGTGAGACACAGAGAGAGAGAGAGAGAGAGAGGGAGCGTGTGTGATAGAGAGAGAGAGAGAGAGTGTAATTGTAAGTGTGTGTGTGTGTGTGTGAGAGAGAGAGGGAAAGAGAGAGAGAGAGGGAGAGAAAGGTTGCGTGTGTGTGTGTGTCTGAGTGAGAGAGAGTGTGTGTGTGTGTGACAGAGCAAGAGAGAGAGTGTGTTTGTGTGTGTGTGTCTGTGAGAGAAAAAGATAGAGAGAGAGATTGTGTTTGCGTGTGTGTGAGAGAGAGAAAGAGAGAGAGAGAGGGAGAGAAAGGTTGCGTGTGTGTGTGTGTCTGAGAGAGAGAGAGTGTGTGTGTGTGTGACAGAGCAAGAGAGAGAGTGTGTCTGTGTGTGAGAGAGAGAGGGGAGAGAGAGAGAGAGGGAGAGAGTGTGTGTGTGTGTGAGAGAGAGATAGAGAGAGAGAAAGAGAGTGTGTGTGTGTGTCAGAGTGAGAGTGTGTTTGTGTGTGTGTGTCTGTGAGAGAAAAAGATAGAGAGAGAGATTGTGTTTGCGTGTGTGTGAGAGAAAGAGGGAGAGAGAGAGAGTGTGTGTGTGTGTGTGTGAGAGAGAAAGAGGGAAGGGGAGAGAGAGAGAAGTTGTGTGTGTGTGTGTGTGAGAGAGAGAGAGAGAGAGAGAGAGAAAGAGAGTGTGTGCGTGTGTGTGTGAGAGAGAGAGAGAGAGAGAGAGAGAGAAAGAGGTTGTGAGTGTGTGTGAGAGAGAGGGGGGGAGTGTGTGTGTTTGTGTGTGTGTGTGTGAAAGAGAGAGAGAAAGTGTGTGTGAGAGAGAGAGTGAGAGTGAGAGTGTGTGTATGTGTATGTATGTGTGAGAGAGAGAGTGTGTGTGTGTGTTCAGTATCAGAAACACTTACAATGTTTTTATATGTAATGATATTTTATTTGTGTCTTTCTCTCTGACATGTGCATGTTTACATTGTGTTTGTAACAAAACAAAAACAAATAAACAAGAATTTAAAAGAAAATGGACAAGAATGTCTGAAAAAAAGACAAAAACAAACAAGTCTCTACAAAACTTTGTAAATTCATGAATAATTGTTTATTATTACTGTCACAGATTTCTGATACATCAATAAAACTCTGACTGTACTTCATACACACACATTTGTGTTTGTGTATTCAAGTGGAAGTGTAAATAAATGTAAATGATACTGTATAAAAGGGCCATCAGTTGGGAACCTCTGCCTCAGAAGACAGTGCCTAAATGGTTATCTAAGGAAAGTAGAACACAGACTCACATACACTTCCATAATTTCATAAAGTTATCATTTAACATCACCATCTATATCAGGGGTCACCAACGTGGTTATTTAAATCGTAGTTTTATTTAAATTGTGTTGCTATTCTTTTTGAATTACATTTACAGTGATGTAGATTTAAAAACGAATATATATATATATATATATAAAAAAGATCATAAAAAAAAGTTTAATATACATGAACTCTGACGTAGTGTGGTTCAGAGGTCAGTCTAGTGCGCATGACAAACCACAGCTTTGCTGAGATGAGTTCGCGAGCGCTGCGAAGATGAGGAGATGAATGCGGTTTCTACCCACAAAAACATGGCAGAAAAAAAGGAAGAAAACTGATCATTGTCACAGTGAATGGGAGGAAGAGTCTTTTTTACTAACGTGACAGAAAAATGTGCGTGTTTCATTTGCGGTGCGACTGTGGCGATGACAAAGCGGCACAACGCGGAGAGACACTTCAATACACGTCACAAAAGCTACCGTGTTAACTACCCACCCAACTGCAAAGGTTCATAGAAATAAAACATTACATGTTGAAATGTATCTGTTTCCTGCCTTGTTGAATCATTCTGAATAATTATTGTGGTGAATCATTAACGTGATCAGTGTCTTCACGTAGAATATCATTAATAATAATATAAAATTAAAGCTAAACCAGGCAACTTTGTTCTCTCAGAAGTGTGTTATCAAACTGGTAGCCCTTTGCATTACTCAGTACCCTTGAAGTAGCTCTCAGTTTCAAAAAGGTTGGTGACCCCTGCCTTAGTGTGACCCCTCCTCCGTTGCCATAGTGCCGGTGCACGCTCAGAGTCCCATTAGCACTCATGTGCAGTGTAACGCCCCAATACGGCGGCGCCCTGTGAATAATTTTCTTAGCATAGCCACTTAGCTACTAGTGCAAAGGCCTCACACTCCTTTACACACACATATCAACACTGTGTGTGTGTGTGAGGCTGTGTCCGAAATGGCATACTACCGTACTACATACTACATACTAGCCTAGTATACACTGCATACTGCGCACTGCTCCACACACTAGTATACAGTATGGTACACAATTATGACAACTTTCGTGTAGTGTACTACACGTTTGCTATCGGTTGGGCTATCTGTTCTGTTAAAATCGAACAACACACGACAACCACAAATATGTATCAAAAGTAGCCCTATAAGAAAGCGTATGAAGATTTATTACACCAAAATATGCAGCTGATACATTTATATTCGGAACTGCAGCTGCAGTTGTAGTTGAAGCTGGTTCGGTCGCTGTCCGCCATGTTTTTAAATTTTTTTGACAGTTGGAAATCACCGCGTTGCTTCATGGGATGCAGTAGTCGGCGAAGTGAGCTCGGGATGAATACTAGAAATTTTCGCCAATGTAGTACATCATCCGGGTAACTGTCGTGTACTGCAAAATTTTATTTTTCACGTACTGCATACTACATACTACTTTTACGTCATAATTAGTATGCGAGTAGTATGTAGTATGCCATTTCGGACACAGCCTGAGTGTGTGTGTGTGAAAAAGAGAAAAAGAATGTGTGTGTGTGTATGTCAGAGTGTGTGTGTATTTATTTATTTTATCTGACACAGAGACACTGAGCCATAAACATAAAACCCTGCATAGAGGGGTTCAGTGAATGTGCAGTGGAATGTGTGTAAGTGTGTGAGTGTGTGTGTGTCAGAGGAGACGCTGTAGAAGGACACAGTTCCAGACGACCAGTCCAGATACACTCCCACTCTGTGTGTGTGTGAGGGGTGGTGAGGTATGACAGTGAAATGATTATTGTGACGGGCAGAGTATCTGTTACCATAGAAACACAGACTCCAGGACTTTTCATTGTTTCCAAACCTACAGTCATCACTCACTCCTTTCCTCCTGATTCCTTTATATGTCACTGATATATAAACACCATCATCTCCACTCCTCTCAGTCTCCCAGTAACAGTGTCCAGTCAGACTCTCTCTACACATGACCTGATAATACTCATCAAATCTCTCTGGATGATCAGGATATGACTGATTCTGTCTCACCCATGTCACCTTTCTGTTCCCCTCAGACAGAGAGAGTTCTGTGTTTACTGTGTTTGGGTCCAGTGTGAGATCACAGGCATCTACAGAGAAGAAGAGAAATTAGAGGAGAAAACACATCACACACTCTCAACTCTGTGTGTGTGTGTGTGTGTGTACTTACACTCTATTAGTTCTTGTCGTTTTCTAATCCAATGAACACTGAAACACAGAAAACACAGATCAGATAATGAATGACACACACACACACACACAAGTTCTCTCTCTCTCACAGACACACACACGCACAAACACACACAAGTTCTCTTTGTCTGTCTCTCTCTCACACACACAGACACACACACACTCAAGTTCATTTTCTCTCTCTCAAACACACACACACAGACACAAACACACACAAGTTCACTTTCTCTCTCTCTCACACACACACACACACACACACACAAACATATATACAAGCACTTTCTCTCTCAAACACACACACACACACAGACACAAACACACACAAGTTCTCTTTCTCTCTCTCACACACACACACATACACAAACATACAAAAGTTCTCTTTCTGTCTCTCTCTCACACACACAGACACAAACACACACAAGTTCACTTTCTCACTCTCTCACACACACACAGACGCAAACACAAACAAGTTCACTTTCTCTCTCTCTCACACACACACACAGATACAAACACACACAAGTTCACTTTCTCTCTCTCTCACACACACACACACACACACAAACACAAACATATATACAAGCACTTTCCCTCTCTCAAACACACACACACACACAGACACAAACACACACAAGTTCTCTTTCTCTCTCTCTCTCTCTCTCTCTCTCTCACACACACACACACAAGTTCTCTTTCTATCTCTCTCACACACACAGACACAAACACACACAAGTTCACTTTCTCTCTCTCTCACACACACATACAGACAGACACAAACACACAAAAGTTGTCTTTCTCTCTCTCAAACACACACACACAGACACAAACACACACAAGTTCAATTTCTCTCTCTCTCACACACAGACACAAACACACACAAGTTCTCTTTCTCTCTCACACACACACACACATACACAAACATACAAAAGTTCTCTTTCTGTCTCTCTCTCACACACACAGACACAAACACACACAAGTTCACTTTCTCTCGCTCTCACACACACACAGACGCAAACACACACAAGTTCACTTTCTCTCTCACACACACACACACATACACAAACACACACACAAGTTCACTTTCTCTCTCTCTCTCACACACACAGACGCAAACACACACAAGTTCACTTTCTCTCTCTCTCTCACACACACACAGATACAAACACACACAAGTTCACTTTCTCTCTCTCACACACACACACAGACAAAAACACACACAAGTTCACTTTCTCTCTCTCTCACACACACACACAGACACAAACACACACAAGTTCACTTTCTCTCTCTCTCACACACACACACACACACACACACAAACATATATACAAGCACTTTCTCTCTCTCTTTCACACACACACAGACACAAACACACACAAGTTCTCATTCTCTCTCACACACACACATAGACAAAAACACACACAAGTTCTCTTTCTCTCTCTCACACACACACAGACACAAACACACAAAAGTTCTCCTTCTCTCTCTCTCTCACACACACACACACAGACACACACAAGTTCTCTCTCTCTCTCTCTCTCTCTCACACACACACAGACACACACACACACGTTCTCTTTCTCTCTCTCTCACACACACACAGACACAAACACACACAAGTTCTCTTTCTCTCTCTCTCTCACACACACAGACGCAAACACACACAACTTCTCTCTCTCTCTCAAACACACACACACAGACACAAACAAACATATATACAAGCACTTTCTTTCTCTCAAACACACACACACACACACACACACAGACAAACACACACAAGTTCTCTTTCTCTCTCTCTCACACACACACACACACAGGCAAAAAACACACAAGTTCTCTCTCTCTCAAACACACACACACACAAGTTCTCTTTCTCTCTCTCTCTCTCTCACACACACACACAAACATACACAAGTTCTCATGCACACAATCACACACAAAGTCTTTCTCTCTCACTTACACTCTTACACACACACACACAAATTCTCCTTCTCTCTCAAACACACACACACAGATTCTCTTTCTCTCTCAAACACACATACACAAAAACCAGCAGAAGTTCTCTCTCCCTCTCACACACACACACACACACAAGTTCTTCTTCTCTCTCTCACAAAAAAACATTTCCTTTTTCTTTCACACACACACACATACATACACACAAAAACACACAAATTCTCCTTCTCTCTCAAACACACACACAGATTCTCTTTCTCTCTCAAACACACATACACAAAAACCAGCAGAAGTTCTCTCTCCCTCTCACACACACACACACAAGTTCTTCTTCTCTCTCTCACAAAAAAAATTCCTTTTTCTCTCACACACACACACATACATACACACAAAAACACACAAGTTCTCTTTCACTCTCTAATGCACACACGCATACACACAAGATCTCCTTCTCTCTCAAAGACACACACACATATACACACAAGTTCTCTTTGTCTCTCTCCATCACAAACACAGACACAAATACACACAAGTTCTCTTTCTATCTCTCTCTCACACACACACAAACACACACAAGTTCATTTTCTCTCTCTCAGACACTCACACACATACACACACAAGTTCTCTTTCTCTCTCTCAGGCACACACATACACACTAAAGTTCTCTTTCCCTCTCTAACACACAAACACACACAAGTTCTCTTTCTCTCTCTCACACACACACAAACACACACAAGTTCACTTTCTCTCTCTCAGACACACACACACACATACACACACAAGTTCTCTTTCTCTCTCTCAGACACACACATACACACTAAAGTTCTCTTTGTCTCTCTCAAACACAAACACAGACACAAACACACACAAGTTCTCTTTCTGTCTCTCTCTCACACACACACACACAAGTTCTCTTTCTTTCTCTCTCTCACACACACAAGTTCTCTCTCTATCTCTCTCACACACACACACACACACACACAAACACAAGTTCTCTCTCTCTCACACACACACACACTGCACCCACTGTCACCTCACATTGCACTGAGATTTGTGGCGAAGGGCAGCCAGCAATGTCCTGTTCTAAAATATGTCTGGTTCGACCTGACTTGCCACAGATTTCAGATGAGGATGGAAGAGAGCTACCCTTGGAGTTGGTATTTCTGACCTGTTGGTGGGAATTTGATTACATTCGATCAGTGGTGGTAACGCAAGGGTAACTCCTCCATTCACCGGCTCAATCTGGAAGCTGTCCGCCTTTCTGCCAGACATATTGACGACTCCAGCACATGTTCTTAACGAGTAAGGAGAAGAGTGGCTCTTGACATCAAATAGATCGAAGAATTCCGGCCTTGCCAATCGAAAAAGGCCTCATGAGAATTGGAGGCAGACTCAAACATGCACCACTGGAACATGCTGAAAAATTCCCCCTGGTTCTACCTAAACACAGCCATGTCTCTGCTCTGCTAGTATGCCACCACCACAAGCTGGTGAAACATCAAGGCCGCCATTTCACCGAAGGGGCCATCAGATCTTTTGGCCTGTGGATCATCGGATGCAAAAGGCTTGTCAGCTCAGTTGTACACAAGTGCATCACCTGTCGAAAGCTCCGCGGCAAGACGGAGGTGCAAACCATGGCAGACTTGTGAGAGATAAACCAGTCCTCCTGTGAGAGATAAACCAGTCTATCGGACAGGGAGAATCCCAGTATCAGTCCACAAGACAGACATCTCCCCAGACACTGAACATGACACAAGCATCTCTCCGAAGCAAGTCGAGAATCCAGGAAAGAACTGTCCACACAATGCCCCCTTCGCTCAGAGATTGGATTTGGGCTGGGTTGTGGTTGGGGAAGTGTGCCGTGGGAACGCCCATAAGCCTAGCGTGAGCACCTTGCCCACAGTTGATATAATGTTTTAGTTGTTTAGTTGTCAAATGCGGTATTGCCGCAGTTCGAACGGTAAACAGGAAGTGGACTACACGCTTCGGTTGCTAGGGAGACCTAAGCAAATCAATGTAACATTTTAACGTCCGTTGTAATTTTTCCTTTTGCCCCATCGTAAGCATTGCCTGTGAGTAATCTTTATTGTTTGCAAAGTTACCTTTCGGTCGACGAATCTTGATTGTCGATGGGACGTTTATACGCTTATGTTTGATTAAAGTTAGATATCGGCCGTTAGGTGCCGTACTATAAGACATGTTACGTTGTGCCTCTGTAGTATATCATTCACATTTACAATACTTCGAGCACAGTTCGTTCTGTTTTAGCTTTATATATAGTGTTTGATGAACGTATGGCTATACATTTATTATCCGTATCTATGTAATTCGATGCATATTTCTATCGTTTCAGTTTTACTCTCTTACCTTGACAACATGTTCTGCAAGAGTCCACATTAAACTTGGAGCTAGGAAGCTACGTCCTGACTCTCGTGTTGTTTATTGAGGGAGTTTGGCTGGCTGTCTAATTTTGGTTACAAAACACCATTAGGAGGGCAGCACACTCTCAGACACACACACACACATACACACACAAGTTCTCTTTCTCTCTCTCAGACACACACATACACACTAAAGTTCTCTTTGTCTCTCTCAAACACAAACACAGACACAGACACAAACACACACAAGATCTCTTTCTGTCTCTCTCTCACACACACACACACAAGTTCTCTTTCTTTCTCTCTCTCACACACACAAGTTCTCTCTCTATCTCTCACACACACACACACACACAAACACAAGTTCTCTCTCTCTCACACACACACACACGCACACAATCATACACAAAGTCTTTCTCTCTCACTTACACTCTTACACACACACACACAAATTCTCTTTCTCTCTCAAACACACACACACAAATTCTCTTTCTCTCTCAAACACACATACACAAAAACCAGCAGAAGTTCTCTCTCCCTCTCACACACATACACACAAACACACACAAGTTTTCTTTCTCTCTCTCTCATACACACAAACACACAGAAGTTCTCATTAGGTGCTTTTGCACCAGAGTAACTTTTTCAAAGTTATTAGAACTGTTGGAGGAAGTTCCCCTTTTACACGTGTTCACACCATAGGAACTGAGAACAATCATAGTTCTTAGTTCACTGTTTTAAGGGGTTTTTTTAACTCCTACTTCAGGACAGTCACTCTGTCAGCACAAGAGGAACCATGAGTGACGTGAGTGTACACTGACTGGTCCAGATCTAAGTGTACGTTGATTGCAAACCGCCATTCTTAAAAATCTGTGTCAAATATAAAGTCTTAAAACGTCTTATAGTTTTTGATATTTAAAAAATGTCTTAAAATGTCTGGAATTGTAGGAAGGGAGGCATCAAATTTGATCTGGTGCAGAATGAATGAGCGTGTCTATTTTGTGTTCAGTTTTTATGTTTTATTTTAACGGTATTTTATATCCCACAACAATGACCATTTCTGCAGTGTCCAATACCTGTATCTGTCTGCAGGTTAAACAGGTCAAATGAAATAAATAGGGAAAAGGAAAAAGCCAAAAACAGGACACTGTGAGTGAGCAGTGCAGGTTCAGTCATGGGGAAATGCACATTCAGTGAGAAGTGGTTGGAACACCCCAAATATCGTGACTGAAACCATCCAGAGATTCATATGAGGCGTAATGTGAACTTTGTCACAAAACATTCAGACTTTGGGCAGTGGGTTGTAAAGCACAGGATTCTCACATGAAATCTGAAAAGCACAAGCGCTACGCTAGCACCCGAAAAAGTACTACACCCATCGAGTGGTTCACTGTTACTGTGATGGTGAATGCAGGGGGTCGTTGTTTTCCACTGGACTGGGTCTATCACCATACAGTTTCACTTTCCTTAATGAGAAGACTGTTAAGTTTTCCACTGGACTGGGTCTATCACCATACAGTTTCACTTTCCTTAATGAGAAGACTGTTAAGTTATCTAATGTGCACTAAATATTTCTGTCAATCAAATTCAATAAAACTCAATAACTGTGTGTATTCTGTAGTCTAGTTTGTTCAATAAAACTCAATAACTGTGTGTATTCTGTAGTCTAGTTTGTTCAATAAAACTCAATAACTGTGTGTATTCTGTAGTCTAGTTTTTCGATCTCTTTTGTTACAGTAATAGTAATATTTTTTCCCTTTAGAGGTAAAAGGTCTTAAAAGTCATTAAATTTGTACTTTAAAATGTGCAGTTCTCTTTCTCTCTCATACACACACAAGTTCTCTCTCTCTCTCACACACAAAAACATACACATGTTCTCTTTCTCTCTCATACACACATACACACACAAGTTCTCTCTCTCTCTCACACAAAAACACACATAAGTTCTCTCTCTCTCTCACACAAAAACACACAAAAGTTCTCTCTCTCTCTCACACAAAAACACACATAAGTTCTCTCTCTCTCTCACACAAAAACACACATAAGTTCTCTCTCTCTCTCACACAAAAACACACATAAGTTGTCTTTCTCTCTCTCTCATGAGCCCCTTTTACGCATGCACTGCAACCCAAATATAATGTAGACTCTGACCAGAGGGGCTGTATGTGTGAACACAAATTTCCGAATCAGTCAGATTGGATCCTAAACAGACTTCATTCTACCAGCCCTCTAGTACACAGTCCACTGCATGTTTGACTGAGTCCATGTGTGAATAGAGTGGATTATGGTCTGGAGAATACACAGAGAGCCAGTGGGCGTGTTGCTGTCCTTTCTAACATGTGACTGGTGTGAAACCAGAAGAACACAGACATCCGAGGGTAAAGAGGAAGGGTCATCTGCCTTTTTTGATGTGTTTGAAAACAAAACACTGTGATTTTCACTTTTTGTGTCATGTCCTGCCTCCTGCACACGAAAATGGCCATACACACAAACATGTTGAAGTTCTCTCTCTCCCTGTCTTTCTCTCTCTCACACACACACACACACACACAAACAAGTTCTCTTTCTCTCTCTCACACACGCACACAAACACGAGTTTTCTTTCTCTCTGTCTCTTTCTCTCTCTCTCTCATACACACAAACATAATGTCTCTCTCACCTAAACACAGCCACACACAGTAATATGTGTGTGTGTGTGTGTGTGGGTAGGAGAGAGAGAGACCGTGTGTTAGTGTGTGAAGGAGAGGGAGAGAGGGAGAGAGATAATGATTGTTTGTGCACACACACACATCCAAACACACACCCACTCTCTTGTTCTCATCTACATAAGAAAGAACACACACTCTGGCCCTGTTTAGACCTTGCATTAGAAGTGATTGTGGTGATGTGAACACAAGTGGACAGCTCTAAAGTTCATCCATTTACACCTGACTTTACAATCTGTCTCCACATGTGTCTCCAGTGATCAACTGTGATTGGCTCTCACTTCCCTGCTCCATATGCAAATAAACATGTACATCATTTCCCTTTACAAAGACCGAATGTGTTGTTGTTTTTGACAGGTGTCGTATGAAATATGTAACCGTATGAAATCTGGCACAGTTTCAAAGGAAATGTGTCAAATTGTGTGGACAGTGACTAATGTAAACTATCATGTTCAGAGCCACCAAACTGTGAAACGACTGTTAAAGATACTACAGACTTTTAAACAGTAAGGTCTGAAAGAATGAAACTCCTGTTTTGTGGTGATGTAATTACCTTACAATACGTTTGGCTAACTGAGCCTGTTAATATAGGATAAGCCATGTCTTTCCCGTAAACCTCATCTCAATAAACTGACTGTACACAACACAATGATATGAGATGTATATTAAATGTCAATACAAACAGAATTATTGTCATAAATGTGTAGTGTGGTTTACTAGTGATCTGGTATCATGTGTTGTTCAGGGGTCAAATGTTCATGTCAGAAGTGTTTTGTTTAACCTGTAAACTCTTAACATGATTTATTGACCTCAGTGTCAGTTGAGCAGACGGTCGTTCAGTGTGTGTGAGGTCACATTCACGTTCACACTGCTAAGACAATGTGGTCACGTGTGGTCCAGACCAACTCTGAATGTGGTGATATATATATATAATACACACACACACACACACACACACACACACACATATATATAATACATGGTCCAGACCACCTCTGAATGTGGTCATATATATATATATATATATATATATATATATATATATATATATATATATATATATATAATACATGGTCCAGACCACCTCTGAATGTGGTCTGAGTGACTGGATCTCAATGTGACCTCACTGTGCATTGGGTTGTGTTTACACCTAGTACTTTAGAGCTGTTCACCTGAGATCAGATCATCAAAATCAGGCCTAATGCGAGATGTAAACAGGGCCTCTCTCTGTCACACACACAGATATAATCTCTCTTCTGTACACACACACACAGACTCCCTCTTATAACAAGCACACACACACGCACACACACACACACACACACAGATATAATCTCTCTTCGGTACAGACAAACATACACACATTCCCTCTTTCAACACAAACACACACAAATATAACTAAACTACCTCTCACACAGACACCTAAACACACACACACACACGTTTGTATACATATCTAAGTGAGGAATTCCCACTGAGTCCCAGTTTCCTGTAACTAAAGAATACTAACCTATCCCTAACCCTCATCCTGACCCTAACCTTAACTCTAACCACAGACATGTTTTGACTCTGTTTGGTTTACCAATGACAACAATATACTTTAGAAAAATGTAGTTTACTTAGTGAGGAACAACATTCTTCTGAACCCCACATCATGAGTCAGGTCACAACCCCCTGTGAGCTGAGCTAGCTTTGCCTCAGACACACACACACACACACACACACAGAGTCCTGTTCTACATACTTGAGTGTGTCCAGGCGACAGTGTGGATCCTTCTTTCTGTCAGAGAACAGCTTTATTCCTGGTTGATTGTAGCTCAGATCCAGTTCTCTCAGGTGTGAGGGGTTTGACCTCAGAGCTGAAGCCAGAGAAGAACAACCTTCCTCTGTCTCTAAACAACCAGACAACCTACACAGAGAGAGAGAGGGAGAGAGAGAGAGAGAGAGAGAGAGAGAGAGAGAGAGAGAGAGTTGTCGAGTGACCTCTGTTAAATATGAGATGCCTGATACATAATGCTTTAATATAGATAAATAAAATGTAAACTAGCTGTGGGGTAAAGAAAAATATACACCAACTATACACACACACACACATATATATATATATATATACATATATACACACACACACACATATATATATATACACACACACACACACACACATATATATATACACACACACACACACATAAATATATATATATATACACACACACATATATATACACACACACACACACATAAATATATATATATATATACACACACACACACACATATATATATATATATATATATATATACATATATACACACACACACACACATATATATATATACACACACACACACACACACATATATATACACACACACACACACACACACACACACACACACACACACACATATATATATACACACACACACACACACACACACACATATATATATACACACACACACACACACACACACATATATATACATATATAATATACACTAACTGAGCATTTAAGAAAACACCCACTAATACAGCTCCTTATTTTTCTGTCTCTCTGAAAACTCTCCTGTCATGTCTTCTGTCTCACTCTGAGACACAGTAAGACAGCACAGCAAGATTTCAGCACAGTACTCAACATAACAAGAGTTCATTTCAATGCAGACAACCCAGGAAAAGACAACCAACAAAAGACACGAAAACTGATAAGAACAGTTAAGCAAATTCAAGCTTAATTAAAGCTTATTCAGCTATGGACCTACAATGCAGGGAAGTCCAATGTAAAGAAATGTCAAAAATCGTATTATAAATATTATATTTCCAACTGACTGATAAGGACCTCAGTATCCCCTTATGGTCCCATCTCAGTTTCCACAGAAGAGACTCAATAGTGGGGCTGTATAACTGCCCTGAGAGAGGATAACCTGCCATTTTTCAGTTCCTGACTAATACTGACCTCAGCATCTCCAGTTTACAGTGTGGGTTCTTCAGTCCCACACAGAGAAACTTCACTCCTGAATCCTGAAGGTCATTGTTACTCAGGTCCAGTTCTCTCAGGGGACAGTTTACTGACTGTAGAACTGAGGCTATAGATGAACAGGACTGTTCAGTGAGTTTACAACCAGCAAGTCTGGAGAGAGTGAGTGAGAGAGAGACATAACAAACACAGATATTCAGATATTCACTGTCATATTCACATATCCATATATATTCAACTAGGTGACAGTATTCAACCAAAGTAACATAACAATAACACGACTAGTTGACTAGTTTTAAAATAATCTCCACCAGATCCAAGATCCAAACAAGTCCCAGTCAACACGTTTGTTAATTATCACATGTATCTGTAAGTGAAGCATAAGGCAAATGACTAGAGATCAACATTCGTTCCCAACATAATAACCTGTCCCCTCACTTTCTCTCTCTACATACTGTCTTCCACCGTATACCGCTAAACCCCTGAATTACACTATTAAGTTTCCACTGCTTTCTCAAAGCCGTACTTCCTTATTTTACAAGCACGTTCAGTTGTCCATTTATTTAAAAACCTTTACTGAGTTAATGACCAATATGAACAGAGGAGGTCAAAAGTAGATTTCTCTGGAGAGAGAATCCGCTCACATGCTATAGCTAATATGTCAGAGGCCAATTACAAAACCGTTGTAACACACATCTAAAGGGATAAGGTGACTAATATAAAAATGCATTTTATGTTGCTTGAGGGAACAAGACTTAATTTGAATGTTAACGAACAGTGAATCAGATGCCGCTGTCATTTCTAACAAACTGGACTCTTTCCCGTTCTCCAGTTTTTACCTCAGAGAACTCGCTCGGTCTTTCACGCTTCTGTTCCTGCAGTTCGCGGGCTTGAGAAATGAGTTTCTCGCTTTTCTGTCAGGTTTGGAATAATAATCTCCTCACATGCTACAGCTAACGTGTCAGAGAGTAAATACAAAACCGTTATTTATTTATTTAAATAAAGACGGATAGTCGAAATATTTGTCTGATTATCTCTCCATTCAAATACACAGAAAAGATACGTACATTGTGTGTAAGGACAGAGAAAGTAGACGGTACTGTTGTAATTTCTAGCCTTTTCAGTGTCGGTTACATTTACTCTGTGTCAGATCTGAAAAGAAAATCCCCGCACAAGCTATTGCTAACAAGTGTCTCAGACAAATTAGAAAACCGTTTGAACACAAATCTAAACGGATAATTTCTATATTTCGCCGATAACTAATGCATTAAATTTCACAAAACGCGTACTTACATTGTGTTTTTACGTATTTAGGACGAAGAAAGTGGAGTCGATTGCAGTTATTTCCAATCTTTTCTGACACTGACGGTTACTTCTACTTTTACCTCAGAAACCTGCGTGCGCGCTGGTTGTTTTGGCGGACTCCAGAAATTAGTCTCTAGATTTGCTATTGGCTGTTAGGTTGCCTAACGATGACAGTCTAAGATCATCTTTTTTGCTTATTAGATAGATAGATAGATAGATAGATAGATAGATAGATAGATAGATAGATACTATTTGTTCCAGTGGGGAAACTGGTTTGCCGCACAATCACTGTGACGAATGTGACAGAAGACCCAAATGCAGAGCTCTGATACTTTAATACAACCGTTCAACGAATCCAAATCAGAATGCTTAGGAGTAGTCAAGAAACACAAGCCAGGGTCAAAAATCCAATGGAGAGTTAACAGGAACAAGTACAAACAAATCCAAACACGAATGACAATGAGCAGGGTCAAAAGGCAGGCAAAGGGTCAAGCACAGGAACAGACTATCAGACACAATCAGCAAAAGTACAACAGCGTTCAGTAGAGCAAGCTCAATACCTCACAAGGAGGTGCTTGCTACTGCAGCCCTTAAATCCCCCAGTGGTGATTAGGTGGATTTGCTGCAGGTGTGTCAAAACTCAGGAGACTCAGAGCGTGGGCGTGGCTGAACAGCGGATTGGCTGGGAGCAGGTCTGACAGTTTCCCCCCCTCCACAGGCGGCACCTGACGCCCCAGACCGCCTTCTGGGTGGGCGACCACGAGGCCGAGGAGCTGGCCGATCAGGGTGGGTGCGGTGGAAGTCCTCAATTAGCGAAGGGTCAAGGATGTCACGCGCTGGGACCCATGACTGCTCCTCAGGGCCATATCCTTCCCAATCCACTAGGTACTGTAGCTGTCCTCCACGGCGTCTGGAGTCCAGGAGTGCATGAACTGAGTAGGCTGGCTCGCCACCAACATCAAGAGGAGGGGGAGGATGGGTAGAACCTGCAGGTGGATTCATGGGGCTGAAGAAAACGGGCTTCAGTAAAGAAACATGAAAGGTTGGAGTGATTCGGTATCTGGGGGGTAGCTGTAGACGATACGTCACAGGATTAATACGTTTAATAATCTTAAAAGGACCTATGTACTTGGGACTAAGCTTTTTTGAGGGGAGACGGAGCTTAATGTCCCGTGTTGACAGCCACACCCGTTGACCAGGATGGAAGATGGGAGTGGGGCGACGGTGGCGATCTGCAAACCTTTTCTGACTTCTGATTGCTCTCTGGAGTTGTACATGAGCCGTCTCCCACACCTGACCACTCCTACGAAACCACTCGTCAATGGCGGGAATCTCACTGGATTCTGCTTCCCATGGAAACAATGGTGGTTGGTAGCCTAGAACACACTGGAAAGGGGTTAATCTTAGAGAGGTATGAACAAGGGAGTTTTGGGCATATTCAGCCCATGAGAGATACCGACTCCAATCTGCTTGATTATTGGAGCAGTATTGACGCAGGAAACGCCCAATCTCCTGGTTAAGCCGTTCTGTCTGGCCATTAGATTGGGGGTGGTAACCTGAGGATAGGCTGACGCTGACCCCTAGGCGTTCGCAGAAGGCCTTCCAAACCCGAGAGGTGAACTGGGGTCCTCTGTCTGAGACGATGTCCTCTGGAATCCCATAAAACCTGAAGACTTGATTGAATACATACTCAGCCAACTCCATGGCCGTAGGAAGGCCTGACAGTGGGATTAGTCGACACATTTTGGAAAAACGATCCACAATGACTAAAATGGTGGTATAACTGCTTGACGGTGGTAAGTCGGTAATGAAATCCATGGCTATGTGTGACCAAGGTCTAGCTGGAATGGGCAAAGGTTCCAACATACCTGAGGGTAAGGCGCGTGAACTTTTGGACTGGGCACAAACTGGACAGGAGAGAACGAAGTCTTTGACGTCATCGGTAAGTGAGGGCCACCAGAACCTCCGGGAGATCAGTTCTTTTGTTCGTGTTATTCCAGGGTGACCAGAGCTGAGAGAAGTGTGTACCCACTGCAGGAGTTGAGGACGGATGGTGGCTGGGACATAGGTCTTGTCAGGTGGTGAATCTGGTGGTCCTGGGTCTGTGCGAATAGCATCTTGTATGGCGTCCATTATCTCCCACCTGACTGGTGCCACCACTGAGGACGATGGTATGATGGTGTCTGGAACTGAAGACCTGTTTGGAGCTTCAAACTGTCTGGAAAGGGCATCTGCCTTGATATTTTTTGTACCCGGACGGTACGTGACAGTGAAATTGAAACGAGTAAAAAACAGGGCCCACCTGGCTTGTCTTGGGTTAAGTCTTCTTGCTTCTCGAATGTATTCAAGGTTCCTGTGATCTGTTAGCACAACGAATGGGTGAATAGCTCCCTCTAGCCAATGTCTCCATTCTTCCAGAGCTAGTTTGATGGCCAGTAACTCCCTGTTCCCTATATCGTAGTTTCTCTCTGCTGAAGACAGTTTGTAGGAGTAAAAAGCACAGGGATACAACTTAGAAGGAGTACCATGGCGTTGTGATAAAACTGCACCCACCCCTACCTCAGATGCATCCACTTCCACTACGAATGGTAGAGCTGGGTCAGGTTGCTTCAGTACAGGTGCAGTGGTGAATAACTCCTTCAGATGCTGAAAAGTAGTACGGGTCGAATCATTCCAGTGGAGTGTCTTTGTCGCCTTTCGAATCATTGCTGTGAGAGGTGCAGCTTCTGAGCTAAAGTTCCGTATAAAGCGTCGGTAGAAGTTTGCAAAGCCCATGAACCTCTGTAACTCCTTTACTGTCCTTGGTTCTGGCCAATTGCGAACAGCCGAAACCTTGCTGTCATCCATTCGAACTCCGTCAGGACCCAGCACATATCCTAGGAACGGAATGGTAACTTGATGGAACTCACATTTCTCAGCTTTTGCAAACAAGTGATGTTCTCGGAGCCGTTGAAGCACCTGCTGGACATGCTGAATGTGTTGAGAGAGACTGGAAGAGTAGATAAGGAGGTCATCAATATATACTATCAAGAATTGGTTAATCATATCATGGAAGATCTCATTCATGAAAGACTGGAATACTGCCGGAGCATTGGCTAGGCCATATGGCATTACTAGGTACTCATAGTGCCCTCTAGTGGTGATGAAGGCTGTTTTCCATTCATCTCCTTCACGTATGCGGATGAGATTATATGCACTTCTGAGGTCTAATTTGGTGAATACATTGGCTTTTCGGACTTGCTCTAGGGCTGCAGGGATCAATGGGAGTGGGTAACGGAACTTTACCGTAAGATTGTTCAAGCCTCGGTAGTCAATGCAGGGACGAAGTCCTCCATCCTTCTTTTCTACAAAGAAAAAACTAGATGCTGCAGGGGATGTAGAAGGGCGAATTATTCCCTGTTTCAAAGCCTCATCAATGTACTGATCAAGAGCTTCTGATTCAGGAATGGAAAGTGGATAATGATTTAGATCCACAGGAAATCAGGACAGGTACAGAAAACTGTTTGGCAGAAACATTTAGGAGGGCGGATACTCTTACCCGGGTGTTAGGCAGGAAGTCCCGTCTAGGGGGGCGCACTGGGCATTCTCTCCTTTGATGACCAGCTTCCCCACAGTAATAGCATAACCTGAATTGGTATCGCCGTTGGCGTTCTTCATTGGTCAGTGGAGCTCGGCCCAGCTGCATTGGCTCAGGCTCAGTGCTAGTGGAGGAAACAGAAGGCCGTGGTGGTATCACAGGGTTAACTGCAGGTAGGGAGTGAGTTACTGGAAGGGTTGGCTGTAATCCCTGGCGATCACGCAAGAGGTTATCAATGGAAATGGACATTTGGATATACTGATCAAGGCTTGATGTATCTCCCCGGCAGGCGAGCTCTGTCTGAAGATTAGCATTCAGTCCCCGACGATATACGGTGAGAAGTGCTGGTTCACTCCATCCACTCCCTGCTGCTAGGGTTCTGAATTCGAGGGCATAGGCAGCCGCAGAACGATTCCTCTGACGTAGTTCACATAGTTGATTACCTATATCACGCCCTGAGGCAGGGTGATCAAACACTTGCCTAAACAATGTTAGGAAGTCATTTTCTGAATTTAAAACAGTGCTATTTTGGTGCCATAGTGCAGTTGCCCTTCCAGTTAGTAATGAAATTGCAAAGTGAATTTTATCCGATTCAGACAAGAACATATGGGGGTTGTGATTGATGTACATGGAACATTGCATGAGGAAGCCCTTGCACTTATCTGGATTGCCGTCATATCTTTCGGGAATGGCGATGATTGCTGGAGAACTTGGACCTCTACTTGAACTGGGCGCTGACTCAGGGTGAGCAGAAGCCGTCGAGGGTTCTGGTATAGTTGGGCGCTGTGCAGGAGAGTGCAACAGCTGCACCAACTCTTCTAACCTCTTCTCTTGTTGACTCAGAAGCTCCCGAAGCTCTGCTGGATCCATTTGTGGTGAGGTATTCTGTGACGAATGTGACAGAAGACCCAAATGCAGAGCTCTGATACTTTAATACAACCGTTCAACGAATCCAAATCAGAATGCTTAGGAGTAGTCAAGAAACACAAGCCAGGGTCAAAAATCCAATGGAGAGTTAACAGGAACAAGTACAAACAAATCCAAACACGAATGACAATGAGCAGGGTCAAAAGGCAGGCAAAGGGTCAAGCACAGGAACAGACTATCAGACACAATCAGCAAAAGTACAACAGCGTTCAGTAGAGCAAGCTCAATACCTCACAAGGAGGTGCTTGCTACTGCAGCCCTTAAATCCCCCAGTGGTGATTAGGTGGATTTGCTGCAGGTGTGTCAAAACTCAGGAGACTCAGAGCGTGGGCGTGGCTGAACAGCGGATTGGCTGGGAGCAGGTCTGACAATCACCAACAGACCAATAGTCATACTCATACACACATATACTCATTCGCTGTACACATGCTCATACTTTGCACCTTGCAGTAGATTAGGCTGCCAGACTAGCTGGACATCCTGCTTATTATTATACACATTACCTGTTTAAAAGCTTAATGGCTTGTGGCACAAATGAAAATTTGGATCTATTTTTAGCGAATAGAGGGGTGCAATGTCGCAACAATTTAAAAGAAGCGGCAAGGGGGTGCCTGTTGTCACCCACAATGTTGTTTTCCTTATTCATCATCCTGTCTCTGTAAATGCATTCTATACTTGGTCATTTAATCCCTAAAAGTTTACTGGCCGTTGTTACCATTTTTCTGACTGTCATTCTCTGGGCCTCAGTAGCATTGCCAAACCAGCAGATGATGCAGAGGGTTAAAACACTTTCAATAAAAGCTCAGTAAAACATTTAAAGCATTTTGTTGTGGACATTAAAGGATAAATATTTCTTTAAAAAGTACATTCTTTGTTGTGTCTTAGTGTTTATGACGTCACTCCACAGTCCCAAGCTTATGGTCAAGCACAATGCCAAGGTACTTGTAATTCGTAACAAGTTGTATTGGCTCCCCATTGATAAAGGTAGGGTTAGAGGATTGCAGCTTTGTTAATACAATGGACATTTCCTTAGTTTTGGTGGTGTTCAGGAGAAGGTTTGACTTCTCACACCAGTTTAGGAAGTAGTCAAAAACTGGCCCATGCTCCTCCTCCCCATCATACAGGAGGCTCACCAAGGCAGTATCATCTGTGTACTTAATAAAGCGTCTATTAGGGAAGGTGCTAGTGAAAGAGTTGGTATATAAAATAAACAGTAAAGGTGATAAAACACACCCCTGGGGGGAACCTGTACAAGTGGTCATTCGGTCAGAGAGTGACGTACCTGCTCCGACCTGCTGGATTCTACAGCTAAGAAAATCAACAATCCATGAAATCAAGCCAGCTTCAAGTGAAAATTCTGAAGCCAATATATCTGCTAAAATACTGGGCTGAATAGTATTTAAAGCAGATGTGTAGTCTACAGATAAAATCTTGGCATGAGTCTTTGGTTTCTCAAGGTGAGTGCGCAATAAGTGCAATAGAGTCAGAATGGCATCTTCCACCCCCTAGAGGCTTGGTAAGCAAACTGCAGAGGGTCCATGAGGTGCTGTGTTTGTGATACAATGTACCTCTTCACTAGACGCTCAAATCACTTCACGACCAGCGATATCAATGCTATTGATCTAAGGTGCTAGTTGTACAGCACAGTGCTTTAGAACACTTCCACAAATATTCTCCAGGCCTGGGCTTTTTTGTGGGTTATAGTCTCTAAAAAGCTGACGGACTTCTGATTCCTTGATGGTGAGGTTAGGTTGGGGGGGGGGGCATCACAGTGGCAGGGTCAGCAAAGAATGTGTTGAACTGGTTTACCATCTCCAGTCCCTCACTACCATGTAAGACGAGTGTAGGTTTTTCCTCTGCGCTTGTGGGGAACATTGGTCATGCTTTTAATTCCCTGCCATGCCTGTCTGGGATCTCTGGATGCCAGAGTGGCCTCTATCTTCTGTTTGTAACTGTACTTGTCCAGCTGTATTTGTCTTTTAATCTGTCTCTGTGTGTCCCCTCTCGCTGTTTTATCCTGGTTTCTGTAGGCTTTTTCCTTCTGAATGATAAGTTTCTTTAATTGTTGGACACCCAAGATTAATCATTAGGGTAGATTTTATAGGTCTTAGTAGGTATCATAGAGTCTACATAGAAACTGATGTAATCAGACACTGCTACAACCTGATCATTAATATCAGGGCTATTGAAGACCTCCCATAATGTGCAGTTAAAACATCCCTGTAGAGCCATTATGCTGTGGTTATTCCATACTTTGACAGGCCTTTTTTGAGGCTTCTCTACATGTCTAAGGCTCTTTTTAACCAAACAGTTACTAAAATCTTCAAGAATTTAAACTTGGGTGCATCAGGTGAAAGTGGCTTGAGTTTCTGTGAGATATTAAATATCATCTCTAATGCCTTATTAAAATTTGCCTTTGGTTGTATGTATACCACAGTGAGGAAAATTTGAGGACACTCCCTGGGCAGATAGAAAGGTCATAGAGAGAGACACACAGCAGCTCGATGTCAGGAGTACACAGGTGATCTCTCACCACAACTGCCCGACTAGACTCGTCCCTGATGAGGAGACAAACGTCGCCTCCGTGAGTCTTCCCGGTGATATTGGGGTCTCGGAGAAACCTGAAGTCTCCACCTCACTGGACACAATGTTACTATCCAGCCAAGTCTCAGTTATTGCCAAGACACAGACGCTCTGATACTCATGCAGGTAGCGGGTATTGGCTGACAACTCGTCTGTCTTTGCTCTTAGGGACTGTGTGTTGATGAGCAGGATAGAAAGCAGAGGGAGTTTGTTTTTCAACACTCTCAGTCGGTGATGAATACCACCCTTACATCCACGTTTTCACTCTGTCTGTGTAGTACCTCTCTCAGGATTTGTTCTAAGACAGTGCGGTCTGCAACAGCTGGATAGTCGGGAAATATGTGATTGTGAAACGACATTAAGAATTCTCTGCTGTATTGGATCTCACAGGCTGTGTCACCAGTAACATAACCGTGGTTGCGTCCTTGGGTAAAATATATGTTGAAAATCACCATAAACAATCCAATCACGCACCATAACGCGAAACCTATAGCTGAAACTTCAGTACAGGCAAGGTGTGAAGTAAGGAGCATAAACAACGTGATAAAAACATTCAAATACCAAGTGTGAAACACAGCAAGGCAGCCACAGTGTACAGTTTATTACAACTTGTGCTCATCCCATGTCCAAAAATATCATACTGTGTGTTTGAGCAATTTAAGCAAATATTTCTCTAGCTGAATTAATTCACCTAAACTTATCAGTTTTCATTCCTTTTCTTGTGTGTCTTTTGCTGCTGTGTGGATTAAAATGATCTCTTGTTATGCGGATTTATATGCTGACATCTTGCTGTGCTGTGTCCCAGAGTGAGACAAAAGACATCACAGGATGGAACTGTACTCCTGGTTTACATTTTACTTGTTCATATTTAACTCACAAGTCTCATCACCCAAAAGTCAGTCGCTGACCCCACAACAAACATAAGGTGATCTTCTCTCTCCTTTACTTTAACTCTGAGTCTGTATGTGCCCTTACTTTCCATGTGTTGTCCACTGTAGGCCTTGAGCTGTATGACCTTCCCAAGAATGTGAGGCTTTATTTTCACTGCTCTGATATCACTCTCACTAATCAAACTGCCCTTTGTCCCAGTGTCCAGCTTGAGTGGAATTAAAGTAAGTATCACGCACAGCAAAACACTAAGTCTAGGTCATTCTTAATGAAACAAACCTATTCACACTGGTAATGTACTGTGGGGCCCAGTAGACAGACATGTCATAATTTTTATCCTCAATTTCATGTTGTGGATGAAGGGTGAAACAATGGAAATAGTGACTTTAATGGTCAGTACAACCTGTTGTGTAAAGGAAACAAACATTTCACTCACCCATATTTCACTCCCAATCAACCCAAAAACCTGATCAACTCCCATAAACTACTAAACATCAAACACAGAGTATCCCTGTCTTAAATGTTAATGTAATTCATTCAGACAAGGAAAAAAAGACACAAACAGAATTCAAGGGAACAGCCTTTTTCCCCAGTCCTTTCACTGAGAACATGCTCTCACACACCCAGCATCCAATCAGAGAGAGACAGACAGAGAGAGAGACAGAGAGAGAGAGAATATTCAGACAATGCTGCTAATGTCTTTGTGACCTGTCTAAATCAGCTTTTTCTAGACATTGCAGTTCTGAAAATTATGGAAATTACTGGAGAAAATGGCTGAAGTCAATTCTGAACTGTTTTTTCTTTCATTTTGTTCTTGCAGCCACCCTCATTCATCAAATACTGTAATTCATTACTTTATATGCGCTGTAACAAAATGCTGTAAGAAAACAGACAAATTCTGACAGTAACATACTGTTTCCCATTAAAACTATACTATACTGGAGAAAACAATGTATTCTGGGCAATATGTATGGGCAGCTAGCCATTTCCCATAAAATACTGCAATACACTGTGAATAGTGTTGCATTCTGGGGGTGATGTTAGAATCAACTACAGAGAGGCCCCGTGAATACAGAACTCTACTGTATTTCTAGAGGAGACACACTGAACCTGAAGTCATGAAGCCAACTCTGGACTTTCTTTCTGATTATCCATCTGAATCCTGCACTTTTTGAGCAAATCATAGGGTGAGTTGAAATACATTTGATCCATCTGCCGATGTTTGCTTATTATTGTCACCTTTGTTATGACAGTCAGAGTTTGTTTGTGTTCAGTAATGTAACTAAGCTACACTCAAAAAACTCAACAAAGGCATGTGTTTTATTACCAAAATAGAAATATGTTTCACTGTATTGTCTTTATGTTTTTTATATGATTCGTTCTTGTTTTCTTCAATGTAAAGCAATGTAAAGTGGAGATCTGTGCTCTGGTTAAACTGTGTTCATTTAACAGATTATTGTTTGAGTGTAACTGGCAGTACTCTCATGCCGTCCTCTTCACTTGTCATGATGTGACTGGAGAGAACAGCAGTAACATGAACTTTATTATTATTATTTAGTAGGTAAAGCTGATTTCAGTGATACTCACAGTGGTGAGATGCTTAATCTTCCTAATTTTATTAAACAGTTGATGAATGACTGCATAACTGACACGTTCTATTATGGAAACCTGAAATTTTCAACTGTTATGGAAAAACCTGTTTGTTTGTATCAACAAATTAAGTGTTTCAGTTGGTGCTGTCTTTTTTAAATAAATGCTTGTTACATGACTGATCTTATATTTTTTAAGACTCTTTCTAAGATCAGACTACGTGACATTTTTGTCTTTCACGATGGTCACTATGTCAGATTAGGGCGATCATTGTGCCATAAATTCTTGCCGTGTCTTGGCTGGGAGACTGACAACACTACGAGTATGACCCTGACCAGTCATCATATGCTGCCTTTCAAGACTTTGAGTAAATTCATTAGTCGTCAGGGAGGATGACTGTCATTCGTCCTATTGGTCGACGTTAAGGAACATGTCATAGGAGATGTCAGACTAGACAGGAAAACACCAAAAATTCTGACATGCTAGACTTTTCGTGTCGTGTGTTGTGTTTCGTCATTGGATTGGATTATGTCACACTACACTACACTGCTGACACTACTTTACTGTTAATCTACATGACAATCTTTTACAGTGTATGAAAACCAGTGTCCGCTCTTACAGTACAGTAATGCTTTTCTGGCAGTCAGTACACTGGGGGAAAACACAGAATGTCATCCACTCTCTTTATATCTGTTGTCAGATTTAAATAAAATAAAACAAAACAAACAAAGACTCGTCAGCTTGTTGCAGATGGGCTGCTTATTTCCGTTACGATAAGTGAACGGACCACTTTCAGACTGGTATAAAGATGTGAATCAGAAGCACCAAACCCGTTGCCAATGGCAGCCGTCATTCATTTTTTTCAGCTGTCATTATCAAGAAACATCAGACCTCCCAACACTTTGATGGCCCATTTAAAACGGAACTTTCTGTAGCATTCAGAGGAACCGTAGGTCAGACCTGCTCCAGGGATTTGCTAATAGCATTGTTTCAAATCGCGATTCCCCCTATTTATATATATGACAACCAGTGCCCACTCTTACAGTACAGTAATGCTTTTCTGGCAGTCAGTACACTGGGGGAAAACACAGAGGAATGTCATCCACTCTCTTTATATCTGGAAGACTTTTCGTTGTCAGGTTTAAATAAAATAAGAAAAAATAAAACAAAACAAACAAATAAATAAATAAATGAATAAACAACACAAATGAAACCACTAACCCAAGTTTAGTCAGTTTGCAGTGTGAATCCTCCAGAAGAGGACAGAACTTCTTCACTTCTGCGTCTCCTGGCTTCCTCTCACTCAGATCCAGCTCTGTCAGGAGTAAGGGGTTTATTTCTAGAACTTCAGTCAGATAAACACAGGCTTCTTCTGCAGCATCACTCTTCAACAACCTACAGAGAGAGGAAGAGTGTATTTACATTAATAATCATTCATTAACTGTCTGCTGCTACAATTGTCCTAAATATCTGAGAAAGAAATAAGGCAAGATCCAGCTCTGAGCAGGTTGAAGGGTTTCTGCCTAAATATCAAGTCAGAAAATCACAAGCTTTATCTGCAGCATCAGTTTCCAACAACCTGTAGAGAGAGGAGCATGAATCGTTGTTTTAAAAATATATTCACACGCATGCACACATGCACATATATGTCACTGCTGCTCCTACCCCCTTTTAGAGTCTGGGGGTGTTCCCAGTTTAGTTTACAAAGAGCATGATTAACTGTACACGGGAAAAACAGAAGTTAAAATGATTCACTCTATGTCAGTCTGGTGTGGAGATCAGCCTTCTACAGCTTTAGTACAGCTATATGCTCTTTTGGGAAATTTTCTCACCTCAGTGTCTTCAGTTTACACTCCGTATTATTAAGTAAATGTAGTAAATCAGTGACCAGCTTCACTCCTGAATCTCCAGGGTTGTTCCCTCTCAGATCCAGCTCTATCAGGTGTGAGGGCTTTGATTTAAGAGCTGAGACCAGAGCTGCATATCCTTCACCTGTTATACCACAGTCAGAAAGTCTAGAGAAAACAGAGGAGTTTTTCACTCATGTGGCAAAAAACATATCATTGAAAAAAATCAACAATTGGACATGTTCATTTTCTGATACTGGTCTCACTGTGTCTTAGGAGGGAGTTTAAGAGCAACATTTATATCCAACCATGTCTTTCTAATATGAGGTATTACTGTCATAGACATATCATAGATTTAAATGTAAACACTACATCTATACAAAATCATCTTAGAAATTTAAAGTTCTGTTCACCATCATATTACTTACAGCAGTTTCTGGAGTTTACAGTCTGTATTTTTCAGTAGAGCAGAGATGTGTTTCACTCCTGAGTCTCCTAGTTTATTCCCACTCAGATTCAGCTCTATCAGGTGTGAGGGGTTTGATGTCAGAGCTGAAGTCAGAGCAGCACAGCCTTCTTCTGTTATACTGCTGTCATTAAGCCTGTAGTGAGAGAGAGTGTTGGGGTGGGGTGAGGGTGGGGGGTGTGTGGATGACAACCATTACTGATTCCAGAAGTCAAATCATGACATGGCAGAAAATGCATCGCTTAAGAATATTCTGCATGTTTAGCTCTCCATGGTGAGATAGCTATTGGTAAACTTTCCTCTGCTACAGAAATTGGAAAGTAAATACTGGTAAATATACTGGTGATTGTTGAAAATATGAATGTTGTAATATTTTTTTCCTTCTGCAGTAAACTGTTTAGCTTTAGTGTAGCACTGCACTAAAATATTACATAGATAAAAAATCTCATCAATATCCATTACTCTATTATTCTAATGTTCGGTGGGTGTTCCCCCTATTTATGTAAATGAAAACCAGTGTCCACTCTTACAGTACAGTAATGCTTTTCTGGCAGTCAGTACACTGGGGGAAAACACAGAGGAATGTCATCCACTCTCTTTATAACTGGAAGACTTTTCGTTGTCAGGTTTAAATAAAATAAGAAAAAATAAAACAAAACAAACAAATAAATAAATAAATAAATGAATAAACAACACAAATGAAACCACTAACCCAAGTTTAGTCAGTCTGCAGTGTGAATCCTCCAGAAGAGGACAGAACTTCTTCACTTCTGCGTCTCCTGGCTTCCTCTCACTCAGATCCAGCTCTGTCAGGAGTAAGGGGTTTATTTCTACAACTTCAGTCAGATAAACACAGGCTTTCTCTGCAGCATCACTCTTCAACAACCTACAGAAAGAGGAAGAGTGTGTTTATGTTAATCATCATTCAATAACTGTCTGCTGCTACAATTGTCCTAAATATCTGAGAAAGAAATAAGGCAAGATCCAGCTCTGAGTAGGTTAAAGGGTTTCTGCCTAAATATGAAGTCAGAAAATCACAAGCTTTATCTGCAGCATCAGTTTTCAACAACCTGTAGAGAGAGGAGCATGAATCGTTGTTTTAAAAATATTCACACAAACGCACACACACATATACACGTCACTGCTGCTCCTACCCCCTCTTTAGACTCTGGGGGTGTTCCCAGTTTAGTTTACAAAGAACATGATTAACTGTACACAGGAATAACAGAAGTTAAAATGATTCACTCTAACCATGTCAGTCTGGTGTGGAAATCAGCCTTCTACAGCTCTATCACAACTATATGCTCTTTTGGGAAATTTTCTCACCTCAGTGTCTTCAGTTTACACTCCATATTATTAAGTAAATGTAGTAAATCAGTGACCAGCTTCACTCCTGAGTCTCCAGGGTTGTTTCCTCTCAGATCCAGCTCTATCAGGTGTGAGGGCTTTGATTTAAGAGCTGAGACCAGAGCTGCATATCCTTCACCTGTTATACCACAGTCAGAAAGTCTAGAGAAAACAGAGGAGTTTTTCACTCATGTGGCAAAAAACATATCATTGAAAAAATCAACAATTGGACACCTAATTTACATACCTAAATGTATGATTGAAAGTTAGAGTTGGGTTTGCTAGGAGTATTAAATGCCACTGATTCTCATTCGTATTTAGTCATTATTTGACTCACATACAGTTGGGCTCTTATTTTTGTTCTGACCCCAGCTTCCCATTCAACTCTCTCAACAATGCCCAACACAGATTTGAAACTACTGCTCCTAGCCAGAGTTCAATTACAAACTTTCGCGAGCAAGCATGTCAACTTTAGCAACTGAACCACACATGCTAACCAATTTGATAGCATTGAACTGTTTAAAACAAGTTGGGAAGAAAGCAACGCTAATCTATAAACCTAATAAAAAACTATCACAGTTACCATCCAGCAGTGACTAACATCTGCATGTGAAGGATAATGTGACTTTCACTACATTTCCTGACAAACGCCCGAGTTCGGTTCTGACTGACTGGTCAGATCTCGAAATAGAAGTAAGTGGGACGTCAGATTTGCTTGAATAATGTGTGTTTATCGAACGGCAACTGAGAACGAGAGCAGAGAGAGATGCCGTGATCGTCTGACAGTCACTATTATACTGTTAGCACTGGTGGACGTATGACCAAGCATAATTTTTATATTTACATGTATTTTTTTTCAATTTTTTAAAATTTATACAGTATTTATTTTCTTTCGGTTGTATGTACAGATGATTGTAAGTTTCTGAGACACACGCTAACATGTGTCTCAGACAAATTAGAAAACCGTTTGAACGCAAATCTAAACGGATAATTTAAACATTTCGCCGATTACTAATGCATCAGATTTCACAAAATGCATACTTTGTGTTTTAACGTATGGAGGACGAAGAAAGTGGAGTCGATTGCAGTTATTTCCAATCTTTTCTGACACTGACGGTTACTTCTGCTTTTACCTCAGAAACTTGACGTGCGCGCTGGCTGTTTTGGCGGACTTCAGAAATTAGTCTCTAGATTTGCTATTGGCTGTTAGGTTGCCAAACGACGACAGCCTAAGATAATCTTTTTTGCTTATTTGATAGATAGATAGATAGATAGATAGATAGATAGATAGATAGATAGATAGATAGATAGATAGATAGATACTACTATTTGTTCCCGTGGGGTTTGCAGCACAGTCGCAAGGCATTTATTTCACCACAACATCACGGAGTCACCAATAGACTCATACACACATATACTCATACACACATATACTCATACACACATATACTCATACGCTGTACACACACTCATACTTTGCACATTGCAGTAGACTAGGCTGGCTAGACCAGCTGGACATCCTGCTTATTATTATACGCATTACCTGTTTAAAAGCTTACTGGCTTGTGGCACAAATGAAAATTTGGATCTATTTTTAGCGAATAGAGGGGTGCAATGTCGTTACCCAGATGGCAACAATTTAAAAGAAGAGGCAAGGGGGTGCCTATTGTCACCCACGATGTTGTTTTCCTTATTCATCATCCTGTCTCTGTAAATGTATTCCATACTTGGTCATTTAATCCCTAAAAGTTTATTGGCCATTGTTACCATTTTTCTGACTGTCATTTTCTGGGCCTCAGTAGCATTGCCAAACCAGCAGATGATTCAGAGGGTTAAAACACTTTCAATAAAAGCTCAGTAAAACATTTAAAGCATTTTGTTGTGGACATTAAAGGATAACAGTTTCTTTAAAAAGTACATTCTTTGTTGTGTCTTAGTGTTTATGACGTCACTCCACGGTCCCAAGCTTAAGGTCAAGCACAAAGCCACGGTACTTGTAATTCGTAACAAGTTGTATTGGCTCCCCATTGATAAAGGTAGGGTTAGAGGTTTGCAGCTTTGTTAATACAATGGACATTTCCTTAGTTTTGGTGGTGTTCAGGAGAAGGTTTGATTTCTCACACCAGTTTAGGAAGTAGTCAAGAACTGGCCCATGCTCCTCCTCCCCATCATACAGGAGGTTCACCAAGGCAGTATCATCTGTGTACTTAATAAAGTGTCTATTAGGGAAGGTGCTAGTGCAAGAGTTGGTATATAAAATAAACAGTAAAGGTGATAAAACACACCCCTGGGTGGAGCCTGTACAAGTGGTCATTTGGTCAGAGAGTGACGTACCTGCTCTGACCTGCTGGATTCTACAGCTAAGAAAACCAACAATCCATGAAATCAAGCCAGTCTCAAGTGACAATTCTGTAGCCAATATATCTGCTACTGGGTTGAATAGCATTTAAAGCAGATGAGAAAGTCTACAGATAAAATCTTGGCACGAGTCTTTGGTTTCTTAAGGTGAGTGTGCAATAAGTGCAATAGAGTCAGAATGGCATCTTCCACCCCCTAGAGGCTTGGTAAGCAAACTGCAGAGGGTCCATGAGGTGCTGTGTTTGTGATACAATGTACCTCTTCACTAGACGCTCAAAGTACTTCACAACCAGCAATGTCAATGCTATTGGTCTAAACTCATTGGGCCGTATGGGTCTGGGAATTTTTGGCACGGGTACAACTGTAGATGTTTTCCTTAGGGTAGAGACCTTGAGAAGATTTAGAGAGGACCTAACAATGTCAGTAAACACAGGTCCTACTTGTACAACACAATGCTTTAGAACAGGGCTTTTTTTGTGGGTTACAGTCTCTAAAAAGCTGAAGGACTTTTGATTCCTTTATGGTGAGGTTAGGTTGGGGGGCGGGGGGGGGGGGGGGGGGGGGGGGCATCACAGTGGCAGGTTCAGCACTATTACTACTCTCAAAGTGACAAAAGAAGGTGTTGAGCTGGTTTACCATCTCCAATCCCTCACTACCATGTAAGACGAGTGTTGGTTTTCCCCTGCAGTTGTGGGGAACATTGGTCATGCTTTTAATTCCCTGCCATGTCTGTCTGGGATCTCCGGATGCCAGAGTGGCCTCTATCTTCTGTTTATAGCTGCACTTGTCCAGCTGTATTTTTCTTTTAATCTGTCTCTGGTTGTCCCTTCAAGCTGTTTCATCCTGGTTTCTGTAGGCTTTTTCCTTCTGAATGATAAGTTTCTTTCATTTGTTGGACACCAAGGCTTATCATTAGGGTAGATTTTATAGGTCTTAGTAGGTATCACAGAGTCTACACAGAAACTGATGTAATCAGACACTGCTACAACCTGATCATTAATATCAGGGCTATTAAAGACCTCCCATAACGTGCAGTCAAAACATCCTTGTAGAACCATTATGCTGTGGTTCTTCCAGACTTTGACAGGCCTTTTTTGAGGCTTCTCCCTCTCTAGTAGCCTCTGATAGACAGGGCGGAGATAGACCACACTGTGGTCAGATGCCCCTAGTGGTGGGAACAGGGATGCAGCGTAGGCGTCTTTGACAGATCCGTAACACATGTCTAAGGCACTTTGTAACCAAACAGTTATTAAAATCCCCAAGAATTTAAACTTTGGTGCATCTGGTGAAAGTGACTCGAGTTTCTGTGAGAGATTAAAAATAATTTCTAATGCCTTATTAAAATTTGCCTTTGGGTGTATATATATATACCACAATGAGTAAAATTTTGAGGACACTCCCTGGGCAGATAGAAAGGTCGTAGAGAGAGACACACAGCAGCTGGATGTAAGGAGTACACAGGTGATCTCTCACCACAACTGCCCGACTAGACTCGTCCCTGATGAGGAGACAAACGTCGCCTCCGTGAGCCTTCCCGGTGATACTGGGGTCTCGGAGAAACCTGAAGGCTCCACCTCACTGGACACAATGTTACTATCCAGCCAAGTCTCAGTTATTGCCAAGACACAGGCGCTCTGATACTCATGCAGGTAGCGGGTATTGACTGACAACTCGTCTGTCTTTGCTCTTAAGGACTGTGTGATGATGAGCAAGATCATAGGAAGAGGGAGTTTGTTTTTCGACCCTCTCAGTCGGTGACGAATACCGCCCTTACATCCACGTTTTCACTCTGTCTGTGTAGTACCTCTCTTAGGATTTGTTCTAAGACAGTGCGATATCGAGTCTACAACGGCTGAATAGTCTGGAGATATGTGATTGTGAAACGACAGTAAGAATTCTCTGCTGTATTGGATCTCACAGGCTGTGTCACCAGTAACATAACCGTGGTTGCGTCCTTGGGTAAAATATATGTTTAAAATCACCATAAACAATCCAATCCCAGCACCACAACGCAAAACCTATAGCTGAAACTTCAGTACAGGCAAGGTGTGAAGTAAGGAGCATAAACAAAACGATAAAAACATACGAATGCCAAGTGTGAATCACAGCAAGGCAGGTTTTTTTCTTCTCTTTCCCCCGACCCCTGCTGACTGTTTCAGTAAAACACATGTTTGTCGTTTGTGGGTTTATAGGATGGTTGACAATAGCATGACGATGTCTCTAATATAATCATACTGTATGTTTTCTTAAAGTGTATTTTCAGTAGCCTACTGTTGGCGATCTCTTTAAATAGGAGGTTCCTGATGCCCCTGTATAGTAAATGGTTAAATATGAACAAGTAAAATGTAAACTAGTTGTGGAGTACAGTTCTATCCTGTGATGTCTTCTGTCTCACACTGGGACACAGCACAGTAAGATTTCAGCATATAAATCAGCATAACAAGCGATCATTTTAGTAAAGACAACAGCAAAAGACACACAAGAAAAGACATGAAAACTGATAAGTTTAAGGGAGTTAATTTAGCTAGAGATCTAACACACAGGTAAATCCAGTGTAAGGAAATGACACAAAACATTTTATTAAAAATATCTTTTCAGGTCCTAACTAAAACTGACCTCAGTATCTCCAGTTTACAGTGTGAATTCCTCAATCCAACACAGAGTAACTTCACTCCTGAATCCTGAAGGTCATTGTTACTCAGGTCCAGTTCTCTCAGGGGACAGTTTACTGACTGTAGAACTGAGGCTATAGATGAACAGGACTGTTCAGTGAGTTTACAACCAGCAAGTCTGGAGGGAGAGAGAGAGAGAGAGAGAGAGAGAGAGAGAGACAGACAGACAGACAGACAGATAGTGAGAAAGAGATGACAAACACAGATATAATTATATATTCACAGTCATATTCACATATTCACATATATTCAACTAGGTGACAGCAGTCAACCGAAGTGACATAATAATAACACGACTAGTTGACTAGTTTTAAAATGACCATCTGGTCCAAGATCCAAACCCGTTCCAGTCGAGTAGTTCAAAAAATCAAAAATAATGATAAAAACAGAGATAATAATGTAAGACACACAACATGTATATTTTATATGTACAGATGTTTTACTGTCCATCATCCATATACTGCACTGTCATGTACCTAAGTTTGGCTGCATTAATCTATTCTGTCCTGTAATGTTTATGGTATATAATAATTCATGAATATTCTAATAATATCAAAACTTAAACAAACTGATAATATTTCCAAAAACAGATACCTGTACCTAGGAACATGGCCAAGATCAGCGACAGTTCATTTTCTTTTGGAAATAATGTAATTATAAGAGTGTTACTTTACAAATGTGTGAAACTAAAAACTCACAGAGCTTTTCTGCAGCACCTCACAGCTGGGAGCAGTCTCCTACGACCCTCATCTGATGTCTTGTATTTCTTCAGGTCAAACTCAGCCAGCACCTCCTCTGACATCAGAAACATGTAGACCAGTGCTGTGCAGTGTGCAAGTGAGAGTTCAGTTCTGTAATTTTCAGACTTGACAAAAGCTTGAATTTCTTCATGGAGAGAGCGATCATTCATTTCAGTCAAGCAGTGCAGTAGATTGATCCATCTTTCAGGTGGAACACCATCTTTATTTAACTCTTTGATGTAACATCTTATTTTCATGATGCTCTCCTGGTTGTTCTGTGTGTGTGTTAGCAGGCCTTGTAGGAGTTTCTGGTTGGACTCCAGTGAGATGCCATGAAGGAAGCGGACAAACAGATCGAGATGTCCATCCTTACTCTCCAAAGATTTATCCACAGCTTTCTTCAGCAACTCATCCAAGGGAACATTGTCTGTCTTCCCTCCGAACAGAAAAGAGTTCAGTGCCTTCATGAATTTGTTCTCTGATTCACTGATCTCTCTTGGCATAAAATACTTCAGTGCCTCCATGTTTTTGTTTACATAGCAGTAAAACACATAAAGAGCAGCAAAGAACTCTTGAACACTCAGATGCACAAAGCAGTAGACCTTCTTCTGACGAAGCACAGATTCCTCCTTAAAGATCTCAGTACAAATCCCAGAGTACACTGTGGCATCACTCACATCAATGCCACATTCTCTCAGATCCTCTTCATAAAACATGATATTGCCCCTCACTAACTGATTAAAAGCCAGTTTAGCAAGTTTCAGAAAGATCTCCTTGCTTGATTTCAGAGGATTCTTCGAGTCAGTCTCAAATTTCTCCTCATATTTCTGTTTCTTCATTTTAGTCTGAATGAGCAGGAAGTGTGTGTACATCTCAGTCAGAGTTTTAGGGATCTCTTTAACATTGTCTTGACGCAGCATTTCCTGAAGCACAGTGGCTGAAATCCAACAGAACACTGGGATGTGACACATGATGTGGAGACTCACTGATGTCTTGATGTGTGAGATGATTGTGTTGGCTTGACTCTCATCACTGACTCTTTTTCTGAAGTATTCCTCTTTCTGTGAATCACTGAATCCTTGGACTTCTGTCACACGACTGATGAACTGAGAGGGGATCTGACTGGCTGCTGCTGGTCTGGAGGTTATCCAGATGAGTGCAGAGGGAAGAAGATTCCCTTGAATGAGGTTTGATATCAGTATATTCACTGATGATGTTGTGGTCACATCACACAGCATCTCAGGAATATTCAACTGAAGTCGACTCTCATCAAAACCATCAAAGATGAAGAGCATTTTACAGTCATTATATTTCTTTGGATCCAAGTCTTTCAGCTCTGGGTGAAACTCTAACAGGAGTCCATGAAGACTGAACTGTTCATCTTTAACCAAGTTCAGTTCTCTAAAAGGAAGAACCAGCATGAAATTAATGTCCTGACTGGTCCTTCCTTCTGCCCAGTCCAGAATGAACTTGTGCACAGAGACTGTTTTTCCAATTCCAGCAATGCCCTTGGTGAGTACAGTTCTGATTTCTGCCTTTTTTCTGTCCCCTTCAGGTTCCTGACGAGACAAGGCTTTTTTCTGCTCTTTAGTTCTGTTGGATGACAAGGGTTTGAAGATGTCATTGCAGCTGATTGGTTTGTCTTGAGAAACCCATTTCTTGGATGCTGTTTCAATCTGTAAAACCTCATGTTTCTCATTCACTCCTTCACTCTCTCCCTCTGTGATGTAGAGCTCTGTGTAAATGCTGTTGAGGAGGGTTTGGTTTTCTTTCAGTGCGACACCTTCATGTAAGCACTCATACTTCTTTTTCAGGGTGGTTTTATGACCCTCAATGATTCTCAGCAGGACATCATCTGACTTATGCATGGACGTGTTCTGTTGGACATTTTGGCAACATCCAGACTGATCCTCAGTTTGATCTGTCTCCACACTGCAGAGAGAGAGAGAGAGAGAGAAGAGCCACAGTTCAGTAAAAGAAAAAAAAAAATGTCTCAGAACCTGCTGACACAGGCCACACTTGGACTGATCCTGGATCAGACCTGAGTGTCCATATTTGACAGATACTTTCTTTGGGAGACATATGACTCCATCAAGGCTGGCAGGCTGAACCCTTCTCATCAGCCTTGTAGTTGAGTTTAGGGCTCACATACAGTTGGGATGATAGTGATGAAGTGTAACAATAATGATTGACAGCTGGTGAAGACTTCCCACTACAAAGTGTTTAATCATTCAGAGAGTGGAGCTGATTGAAGAGAGGGGAATGGGAGAGTTTCACTAATGGAAACCAAACAGGACAAACAAACTGTATGTACAAGTCTCTGTTTTCATTTCTAACTGATATTAGACAATGTAACATTCATAAAGGAAGCTAATGAGACTATTCATAATGAATATATGTGAGTGGTTATGAATAGTTGGGCTGATCAGACAGGACTCCCTCCCTTTGACTTTCTTTAAACATGACTAATGTACTGTCACTTTACACTCTGTCTGTTTTTAAACTCATAAATATAAACTAAACTGTGTTGTGTTTAGTTCTTTGATCACTTTAGTCTGTGTTTAACCGATACATTTAAACTAAACTGTGCTGTGTTTAGTTCTCTATTGGTCACTTTAGTCTGTGTTTAACTGATACATTTAAACTAAACTGTGTTGTGTTTAGTTCTCTATTGGTCACTTTAGTCTGTGTTTAACTGATACATATAAACTAAACTGTGTTTTGTTTGATGATGGATGATGAGGCAGTTTTATCGCTGACACAGAATTAAAGACAGAAAATGAACCTTTGATCAGCGTTGATGCCAATTAAAACACTAGATCATCCAAATACTTGTTATTTCAATCTTTCTCCACATTTTTGATGGTTGTCCTTGCAGTGTGAACTGTGTCCTTGTTGGATGAGAATGATTTGAATGGGGTGTACTGAGTGTGTACTGAGGTCTGGGAGAATTGAGCAGGTAAGTCAGTGTAGAATATACAGCATATCATATGTCATAAACACTGGTCAATGTGACAGAGTGACAATAAGGAATTATCTGCTGAAAAATCATCTAAAAATCATTGAAGAGTTTACAGGTAAAGTGACTGAATCAGTGTGTGACATTTCCTGTTGTTTGGTGACCACTTCATTTAATCATATCACTGTTTGGTTTCATAACAGCCAAGAACTACAACATATGAACAGCGTTTTGTTTGTGTTTTAGTTTCACTTTCTTTGATTCCAAATATCTGAATGAAAATATCCACACATCTCACTGTAACCTGTGTGATCTCTCTTTAGCTGTGTTTATACACACTGACATTATCAGTATGAATATATTATACACAATGTTAATATCAGTTTATATTATACATATAGTTAATACAGTATAAATACAGTCACTCACTGTGACTCAGAGGGGACTGGTTCTCTGCTGAACCGTGGAGGGTGTTCCATGGATTTGTCACTCTTCATAGACACACAGCTGGGTACTGGAGATCCTGGTCTCTGTGTCCTGTAGTCAACAGGATCCTCCTCCTCACACTGTCCAGACTGACTCATTCTACAGACAGTGTTCTTCTCCTCTCTGTCCCCACAGTCAATCCTTTTAGGGTATACACACACACCAATTTATACACACAATTACATGTTTTAGGGTACATACACACACACAGACACACACACACCAGTTTATATATCCAATCACTTTTTAAAGTCAGCCCCCCAACACACACAGACAAGCACACACACACATACTGCAGTTTAAGTACACAGTTATATGTTTTGATATGCAAACAGATCTCACATTCAGATGTGGAAAACAGTTTATCTGAACTCTGTTACATTGTCGCCACCTGCTGGTCAGTGTACGCAGGAGTCCACGTGGAGGAAGACGGAAGTGAATTTTATGTCTTATTTTACCGACTGTAAAGGCTGCACAGTTTAATGATAATCTATGCTAATAGCAATATACAGGTTACTGAAGCTAATTAAGATCATAAAATGCTTCTTGAACACATTTTAAATCTTTGTCATAATGAAGTGTGAGTGTCTTTCGAATTATGTGAAGGTACACAGTCTGCACCACATTTAAGTGTGAACTGATTCAGAGGTTAATTAACAAACAAAACAGATTTAAAATTAAGGCGTTCTTATAAAAGAATACTTTCTCTGACTTCGAGAGATTTCTTTGT
This sequence comes from Chanos chanos, assembly GCF_902362185.1. Taxonomy (NCBI): domain Eukaryota; kingdom Metazoa; phylum Chordata; class Actinopteri; order Gonorynchiformes; family Chanidae; genus Chanos; species Chanos chanos. The sequence continues at coordinate 37,530,609 of NC_044503.1, read as the reverse complement.
GGTTCATATGTTACTTCCTAACGGCAAATTTGTCAAATTATTCAGATAATCCAAGGAGGGCACGAGAAGTATTGTTCCTCGTTACTCGATGAATGGTTGAGAAATAACTTTCTTAAACTCAAATACCATCACTTTAACGGCCGGTTTGCGGACAAGAAGGACACAAAAACATCACTATAAATATTTTGTTTATAAATATCAGCTTTAGTATCTTAAGCGATTGAGCGTATTCGTATGTTCCGCGTCCCTTCCCTCACTGGCCGAAGTTTTGATCGGCTGACCTTATGTGCAACGACTTAGTAAATCGTGCTGTTACCATTGTTTTAGGAACAAAGCAAATCATTACAACCATCCACATGTAAAACAACAATTTTAAAACACTTACCATCATACTTTACAACGTCGCACCAAAAAAATCTCATTTCACTTGAAGTTAATTTTCTGTTGAAAATGGCGCTGGGAACAGAGCAACGTTTACTTTCGTTTTCTCTCTCAGACTCCCAGAAAGTACTGCTCTGATCACTTAGGCCCAATAAGAATTCCGTCTCGGCGGATAGCCGAACAAAGAACCCTGGGGTGGCACACATTTATAAATAACGTCGCCGCAAAGACAGATGTCACCTTCACTTTACTACAGAATGAAAAACTCTCCCTCTGCAAGTGATATTTCTCAAGGAGGCAGGTTAGACATTAGTTAGAAGTACTGTGAATCAAGGAATATGGCGGACTTTTAGGTACTGTGAGTCCCGTATGAAACGTATTGTTTGTCATATACGCAATATGGAAGGCCACAGTCGAAGTAATCTGGACCCACTATGAAGGACGCGGGGAACTATGCAGCGCGGACATATCGTATATCGTCTGTACCGGTTCAGCTGTTCTTAAGGAAATGAATAAAAGAATAACATTGTTTAAAGTGAGTAGTCTGAAATCTTGGAAAACACCGGATTGCCCACAATGCGGAATATACAGCTGAAAGTGAACAAGACGCCACATCACAACATCAGGCAGTGCAATCGCAATATTGGAAAAAGTTTCTGAGGTGAAAAAGGTTGACTTTTGAAAATGTTGTGAAGTTAAAAAAAAAAAAAAGGTTGGCTTTTAAAAATTTCTGAAGTAAAAAAGATGAGCTTTTGAAAGATCCTGAACATGCAAATGCAGTTGAAGCCACTTGCAGTGTTCACCACTTATTATAAATGTTTTATACATCAGTCAAGACCTTTTAAACTTATTATTATGCATGTTTTATACATCAGTCAAGAACTTTTAAACTTATCATAAAAGTTTTAATCGTCAGTCAAGACCTTTTAAACATGTTATCATAAAAGTTTTATACGTCAGTCAAGTCCTTTTAAACTTGTTATTATAACGGTTTTATACATCACTCAAGTACTTTTGAGCTTGGTCATCACACAGAATTTTCATATATGTAAACAATACATATGACATACATACACAGGACTTTAGTTCATCCATTTTCAAGTGTTTGCTTTTCCAGAAATTTTTATCATACTTATAAATTTCAAATGATTTCCTTGACCCATGCAATGGCTGTATTTTAGCAGCCTAAATGGAAGTTTTGAGTATCACTTACATTAGTGACATGAGCTGCTAAATGTTTCCCTTTTATTTGTCTTGGAGTAAAAACATAGCAATAGTTCTCAAAAATATGTTTGTGTAAATGTGCATAAAAGTGAATAATTGTGCGAACTGTGAAAATGTAGTATTAATTATTGTGCAAATCACAAACATATAATAAGAAATTAAATGAAGCAATATTTTTGTGCAGTTTTATGAAACTGTCTCTGTCTTCTTCTTTGTCTCATACCACAAACTGTCTGCACACCTGACTCCACACTGAACAGCAAAAGACTCTACTGTGTTGGGACACACCAGTGTTGGCTGTAATATACCTCTGACCATTCTGGCCATGTACAGACGTGCACCAGTGCCATTCTGGTTTGAAGTAAATACATCTATCACAAGTCATATATGTTCTGTTTTATGGGTAACAGATGTTTAATTTGACGTTATGGACATACAGAGAGTTTTGTATTTCAGGCCGTCTTGGCAGTGGATTCACACAATACGATGTGAAACAGATTTACACAGTGCAGAACAAGCATGACAAAGCCAGATGGTTTGACTAATTCCCTCACTCTCACACAGACACACAAGTTTACAAGTGACCTAACAATGAGGGTATTTAAACATTCCACCAAAACCTCCAAATGACAGAAAATAAACGTTTGCGAAGTAAAACTATTTCTGCATTTGATTTATTTGTAAAGAAATAGGCAAATGGTGGAAGAGATGAATATGGTATAGATGTGTTGAAAATGTAAATATATAAAACTGCAAGTGGCTGGTTTCTGTGAGGTTTTGACAATCGCAGACCCACTGGGTAAAATAAGATTTATTCAAAAACAAAATCAGAAGCCAATCTCAAAACAGCGTCCAGTCCAAGGTCTAATCCAGAGAGCAAACAAGTCCAAATCGCTAGGCAAAAGATTGGTCAAAAGCAAGGTACAAACAAGGTCAAAGCCAGAGATCCACAAGGCAACCAAATCCAAAACGTTAAGCAAAAACAGGTCCATGTAAACACGGTCAAACTTACAGCTCACAGAAGGCAAAACTCACACGAACAGGCAGAAGGAACAAAAGGTCACAATCTAACAAAGAACAGGTACAAACACAGGACTTAAATGCATGGAACAATTAACAGCAGAGACAGACTATTGGAGGAGACAAACCAGGTAATAACAGGGATCAGGTGGGGGGCAGGAACAGGAGTACACAGGGACAAACAGAAGCACATGGCAAAACCAAAACAAACAAAAACACAAGGCATGACAATACACAGAATGGCCAGCAGGGCGGCCAAATTCCCCAGTCCTGGCAGAACTACTGACACTCTCACACTGAGGGAGAGGGCTTGGTTTTTCAGGTTGATCTGACACACACATAGCTGACAGTGTAAATATATAAGACTATAAGTGGATTGCTGGTGTCACACTGAGGGACAGTGTAAATATATGAGACTATAAGTGGATTGCTGGTTTCACACTGAGGGACAGTGCTTGGTTTTCAGGTTGATCTGACACACACATAGTTGGCAGTTAAGAGACAGGGATAGTCGTTCCATCCAATTTCTGATCCATAGACTAGAGTAAGAGAAAACAGACACATGTGATGTGAGTAACTGAGCACAAATCCTGTATACAGTAAGTCCAGATAACAATAAATTAATATTAAACACATGATCATAACCTAAACACAAATTCATAACTCAATTAAAAATGTTGACTTTCAAATAATAGAGTACATTTTCCATTAAATACATCACCTAAAGAGCTGAAGCCCATGACAATCAAAGTGGAGTCAATACCATGTGTAATCAGTGGGTGAATGTTGATGGTTGATGGTTACCATGTGTTATCAGTGGGTGAATGTTGATGGTTACCATGTGTTATCAGTGGGTGAATGTTGATGGTTACCATGTGTTATCAGTGGGTGAATGTTGATGGTTACCATGTGTTATCAGTGGGTGAATGTTGATGGTTGATGGTTATCATGTGTTATCAGTGGGTGAATGTTGATGATTGATGGTTACCATGTGTTAACAGTGGGTGAATGTTGATGGTTTCAGTGGTTAGATTACAGAAGAAGCATTTTCTGATTTTCACTGCTATACCCAAACCGCTCTGAGAGCTATGCCTTTTTTTTCTTTCTTTCTTTCTTTCCTCCTTTTTTTTTTTTTTGGATAGTGTAGACAAGGACCTTACTGAACATTTTTGCCATAAAGTCATGGAAGGAAGGAACATACCCCAATTCATAATTGTACAGTCCTCATTTCCACCACTGTTATTGGGTTCTATGCTGTTCCATGCTGTAAAATCAAATGGTGTCCCATCAACCCATTCAAATACCCCTTCCTAAACAAAGACAAAGTTTGGGTCAGTTAGGGTCTTCTTTTCATTTCTCAACATTTAAGAACTGAGGAAGAAGAACCCAAGGCCACTAGTTGAAATACCAAGACAGAATATCTTGCTCTGCAGTAAAACTTTAGTGCTTTAAGCGGGATAGGGTTAAAGTTTGCCCAAATGTCCTGAGAAGCCTTATGGTGTATTAGACTGACATGTATAAGTGTTTTTTGTACTGGAACCAGAGTAGAGTCATCTTAGCCATGAGTAATAATCATGTTCTACCACGACACAACAAATACTAAAGCATTTGGCCCATCCTGGAGACTGAGACATGTTAACTGAACATCATGTTGTTTCACCAACAGGTTTCACTGCTCATCCTCAGACCCTCAGTTCTTTACTACAACTGGAGGATCAAGGAGTTTTTAATACAATATTCAGCTGACAAGATTCAGCAGGTTCTACAACTGTGATCTTACCTGGAAAAATGAGACATGCTGAAGGCCATTTGTCACATCTAATGTATCAGTGTCCTTCATTATGGGTCGGTTCTATGGTTTCTTTGGTATGTTACACTAACCTGTGATATATCATTGGCTCCTATCCACACAATTGGACTTGCACCAGTTTCATCGGAAACCAGTTCTCGGATGAAGGCATATTCTTCAGCACTGTGAATGGATATCAGATGGCCCCTAAAAGACACACAGTGCAACTTTACAGAAAACAGAAAACAAAAAGAGTGACAGAGAGAGAGAGAGAGAGAGAGAGAGAGAGAGAGAGAGAGAGAGAGAGAGAGAGAATGAGTGACAGTGTTAGAGTTAGCACATCTGCATTCACTGTGTTACTGTAAACCTCACCTGACTAAAAATGATATTTGATGGTAAAAAAAAAAATCCATTAAAGATCAGGTGTAGACAGGCTGCTCTTTGTTTTTAGAAATATGTGATGAAATCCGTGAAGAAAGACTGAGTACACGTTTTTAATTGCTAGAGGGGCCTTTTTGGGAACTTATATAGTGGTTGTGCTTATGTGAGACATGAACTGACTTCATGCTTATCTTAGATTCTACATTAGACTTGTAAATGGGGGGAATGTCTAATATCTATGTTGGTTGTGTGTTCTCTAATGTGCATTATAAGGGGCTGCTACACAATTAGATTTTTTTTTCAGTAATTTCAGCAAAGTAGACATCTGATCAACCTTCTTATTATAATTGTCAGCGAAAAGAATTTGCAGTAAACAGGACAGCAAAACAAATGTTAAATACAAAATTGATGTCAAGGTGACTTGAGTTCTAATTCAAAACCAACCTTGACTGATACAAGTCAAAAAAGTTTGTGAACATTTTTGCTGAGCATTTGCATGTGAGTGTTTATGTTACTGTGTGAACTCACCTCTGCTTCACTCCAAGTTTTTAAATCTGGGAAAAACCTGAAGAGGTGTGATCCAAAGTGACGCCAACAGCATCCATATGTGTCTGCAATGATGAAAAGTTAACAATCAAAATTTAATAAAATTTTGTTTCATAACATGTATGAAAATATATGTATACCAGCCTTCATCATTATTTGCACTTTATTGATGTGAAAGGACAAGCACATATAACCCTACACACACACACACACACACACATATATATATATATATATATATATATGTATATATATGTGTGTGTGTGTGTGTGTGTGTGTGTGGCCAAGTGGTAATTCTGTATAGTAATTACCAAGGAATATTTAGATTTCGGTTATTATATTCCAAAGAGCAAAGTTTGTTTTTCTTTTGTGTGTTTGGTCATTAGGGGGCGGTGTAGCGTGTATAGATGCAGGCATTTCTAGTAGAAGTTGTTTTTTTTTGCATTAGTGTGCAGGTTGGGTTTACTTCGAGTGTGACTGGAAAGCTCGATAAAGCCCACTGCCGTATTTTGGTGGTTGAAACTTTTATTTTATTCAGGTGGCCTGATAGATAACAGCCTTTTGTTGTCTTAAGTAACCCGAACCCAAGCTTAAAAGTTTTGTCATCACCACATCTGAACCTAAAATAAAGAACCCTGAGGGAAGGTATTGTGTCCTGTGTGTTCACAAAATCCATAGGTTACACACACACACACACACATATATATATATATATATATTATGAGGGGCCAAACAGGAAATTCCTGAATATATAAATATAACTCTGAATATATAAATGTAACTCTGAATACATAAATTTAATTCTGCATATATAGATACAATTCCTAAATATATTAAATATAACTCTGAATATACAAATGCAACTCTGAATATATAAATATAATTCCGGAATATATGAAGATAACTCTGACTATATAAAAGTTAGTTTATACCCAGGCGTATGACAAGACAGCCAGTTTTCTTTTTTGAATAATTTCTTTCTTTCTTTTTTTTTCCCTTCATAGGCTAGGCAAAACAAGTTTGACATTAACATTAAACAGGGTCATTTGAAGCCACCATTCTGGCCATCACAACACTGTGGTCTTGGTGTTGTCTTATTTCTGTTTGTTCAAGAAGATCAGTGACTGAATTTAATAAGTCATTTAGTAATGCGCAAAGATGGGCCAATAAAGACAGTACATTTGCATTTGCATTTGGGAAACCATTAAAAGCTATCATAAAAGCCAAAATGATATTGATATGATCCTCAAGATTTCTCGATGTTGTTTCTAATATGTTTACATTTGCCTGGTCCTTGGCAACATAAGAGATAAAATGAACTAACTCTGTAAAACAATTGCATAAATCTGCCATGTTGATCATATAAATGTACCAAAATTCTCTAACTGTGGTAATGAAACAGCAAATAGACAAATAAAATGGTGATGGTGCCAATTGATCATGTGACTGATCTAGGACCTCAACATGATGTCCAGAGATATTGCTGACACAAAAGTTATGTAGTTATAAATTCAGGTTTATCTTTATATATTCAGCAATTATAATTATAATACATTCAGGAATTATATTCATATTTCCAGAGCTACATTTATATATTCAGGAATTTTATTTATATATTCAGGAATTACATTTATATATTCTGGTTTATATTTATATATTCAGACTTGCATTTCTATCTTCAGGCTTATATTAATATATTCAGAGTTATATTTATATGTACATTCTGGCACCATCCTTCAAGTCTTGTAAGTTGCGAGGTGGAGAAACAGGGCTGCTAATGTTTTGGTGCCAGATACCACAGGACACCTTCAGGGGTCTTATAGACTCCATGCTTCAGTGGGTCGGCACTGGATTGGAGAACCAACAGCATATTAGGCAGGTGGTCATAAAATTTTGGCTCATCAGTGCATATATACAATTGATTTTTTATTTCCTGTTTCGAGTCTCTGGTAGCCTGGTCTCCCTCTGGAGGTACAACTTTAATTCAGTAGTTTTGTGGCAGCTTGTGTCAAACAGATATGGAAGTGTGTTCATATGTCAAAATGTTGTGAAAGATATAAAGGTGTGTACAGTGGACAAGAGTTGAGAACATACCTGTAGTTGTTGGCTGAGTGGTGGTTGGTGATAAATCAGTGGAGGAAACTGGGGATGTGTATGCTTTGGGATCAATACAGTTATAATGCCAGCAAGTGAATTATTACACACATGAATATAAACACTCTGACAGGATTTTGTAATAGAATCCTTTGATTTGATATTTCCAAATATCGAAACATTATGAACACATGTGAACAGGCACACACTGTCTTTGCAAGACATTTCTCAAGATGAAATTAAGTTCCCTCTAGTGGTACAAATTTAATTGACTAGTTTTTTGCAGCCTGCATCCGCTGAGTCATGTGGCTGCGGGGGTGTGCTCATATGTCAAAATGTCATGAAAGAGATGTAGGTATATACTGCTGACAAGAGCAGCGTACATACCTGTAGTTGTGGGCTGAATGGTGCTTTGTATTAAATCAGTGGAGGACACTGAGGATGTGTACACTTTGGGATCAGAAAAGTGACAATATCAGCAAGAGGATAATTGTGCACACAGACACAAACACTCTGGCAGAATTTGGCAGTAAAACCCTTAAGAATGAAATACTTAATATCTAAATACTTAATATCTAAACATGAGACGTCATGAGCAGGTGTTCATTGTCTTTGAGAGACATTTCTCATGAACTCACAGAATGAAATTCGCTTTGAAAATTGTTTTTGAGGGGATTAATTTCTGAGTTTATGGCAATATGTACGCATCTGTCAGAGTGGACATATGTATCTATGGTGATAGAGGCCTCATTATAACGACTTAATTTCTGCATACTTAGATACTGAAAAACAATATAGAAAAATAGATCAGACGGTGTCTGACATTTGTAGGTGCTTCTTACAAATGCGCTTCAAACTTATCAGGAGAGTGTCTGAAAGTCCACGTCGGATCAGTTCCTCTTTAAACTGTGAGGAAAAAAAGGATTTAGCAGCTTATTGTTTTCTCTATTTTTAATTAATTCTTTCTTGTTCCAATTTGTGAACCAATACATACACATTATCCAGGGTCTTACCTGCTCTAAGACCACCTCTTCAATCTGAGACTCAGACAGACTTTCCTGTGTTGTAATTGTAACCCTCATTCCAATCACATAATCTGTAGAGAGACTCACCACATGCAATAGTCAGTATTGCATATATTCAGTAGTGTTCAGCAGCATTTCAAAATCCCAGTTAATGCTTCCAAATGTGTCTTTGTGGGAACTTATCCAATCAGGAAGGGGCTCTACTGGGATGTGAATACTAGGGGTCTCTATAGTGGTGCACTACCATCTTTTTGGCTGTGCTTCCCAAGGGCTATAGTAGAGCATATTCTTAACCAGTGTAGAAGACGTAGTCAAACTGCACATACCTCGGTTATCTGGCATAGAGGTTGTTTGTCCAGTTGATGGGAGCGGAATCATAGTTAGAACTGTAATGATGAAAATTTAATCCCCCATCAAAACAGAGGAATACAACAAAAGATCAGATAACCATGCCTTGAATAATTTGTCTTCATCAGAAAAATCACAAGAACTTGTATTTTGTTTCATTATTCAGTATATATCCAGTTTTCTGACCTGAGCAAAAAACAGCGATGAACAGAACTGCAGTCCCATCTAGAAAAAGAAAGGTAGGAAAAATGTTGAGGGTTAAAGACTTATTTATTTATTTTTAGAAATGAGGAGTCTGGATGAAAAGGTAATAATCTCATAGGGAGGAAATTACAGTTGACTACATTGCTACTGATTATTTTTAAAACTGATCATAGTGTGAAAATGATTCAGGAGATTTCTCACTGTAACTGTGAACAGACAAAAACAGCCCCACAGATACTCTGCCAAAGGCCTTTTCTGTTCCGTCTGATGTTTGGAAAGCTATTCAGCTATTACACATAACAACACATCATTCGGTTTGACTGCTCATTTTAACCAGTTAAGATGATAATAAGAAGAATAATAAGAATAATTTACTCATTCATTATCTAAGCTGCTTGTCCTAATTAGGGTCACAGGTGGTGCTGGAGCCTATCCCAGTGCTCGTTGGGCGAAAGGTCGCCAGTCCACAGACACACAGACAAACACATTCACACACACATTCATACATAGGGGCAATTTAGTGTCTCCAATTCGCCTGACATGCATGTCTTTGGACTGTAGAAGGAAACCGGAGCTCCCAGAGGAGACCCATGCAGACACAGGGAGAACATGCAAATTCCACACAGTAAGGACGCTGGCCACCCGGCCAGCAGTAATAATCGTAACAACAACAACAACAACAACAACAACAACAACAATAATAATAATAATAATAATAATAATAATAATGTCTCACGCATTTTGTTGTCCTGTATGGAGATCTGTGTGATGTCTCTGGGTGTCTGAATAATACAGTTGACGAACTGATTGACCTGTTTATCGTCCAGGAGGATCAGAATGAATGCTGAAAGTTTCAAATGCGACTGCTCTTCATGGCAGACTTGAGCTGAGTGTGTGAAGCAGGACGTCAGAAGAGTGTCTTGTCATGTGTTTATGAAGGGAACAGTGAAGAGAGGGTGCGCGGGGTGTGTGTGTGGGGGGGGGTTGAAGGGGGGGGGGGGGGGGGGGGGGGGGGGTTTGTAGAGAGGAGGCACGAACCTGCCTCACCGGTTGCATTCCAGTGCATCGGTGGCATTCTTTCCGATTTTGATCTAAGTCACAGACCTCTATGATTTGTCACATGTACAGATTTGCTTCTCGTCTTGCCTGAAGCACAGCACACAGGTTAATGAGCTCCTGACTACGAAAGGCTGGAGGCGTCACCATCCACCCAGATACCCCTTCAGAGGCGTCACGATCCACCCACATTCCCCTTCAGAGGCATCATGATCCACCCACATACCCCTTCAGAGGCATCATGATCCACCCAGATACCCCTTCAGAGGCATCATGATCCACCCAGATACCCCTTCAGAGGCGTCACCATCCACCCAGATACCCCTTCAGAGGCGTCATCCTCCTCATCAGATATCAAATCTATCATGATTCTCCTCCAGAGTTCAACTTCATCTGCTTACTGTTTCATAATGCGCGTTACAGGTAGTTGGAAATCAATTAAAGGAAAATGTTATAAATAAAAAAAACAGGTACAGCCACAGCAGAAGTAAAAAGAGAAAAAAAAAAAAAACAGTAAAAGTTACTTACGTGGAATCACGTCTTTATCGACACTGAAAATCCAGACTTCAGCTAGAGCGTGGAAGAATTAAGACGTGGCTGCCTCGTTGTAAAGTGAGCTCAGACTGTGAAAACAAAGCGTAAATAGATCAGAGACAGGTGTACACAGTGGATTAATCTTATCCTTGCTCCAGATTGTGGCGTCTGCAATGTGCTTCACTGTTGTGAAGTCAACACACCGTTTCCTTTAAAATGCAAGACAAAAAGTTACTTTTGCGAACAAATAAAGGTACTGCATTCGAACACGTCATTGCAACAGTTCCCTGGCTTCTTCCCCATCCGGACAGACATTTGTATGGAAAGTTGGTAGAAGTTTAGGGCTTGCAGGGACCAGACACCTCATACCCAGTATCATTTCTCCCTGTTGAGTGCATTGCTGGGAGATGTGTGGTTAACACATCTACTGTGCATTTAAGCAAGACAACAGATAAGTTGACTGTAGGTCATGCCACTCTGGACAGTGGTTGAGGTCTAGGAGTTGCAGAGAAAGTAAATGTTCTTCTGGGACAATCGGATCAATTTGTTCATTTTATCATTTTTGTCATTTGAACAGATACAGATATTGCTGTACTCGCTGTTATATGAAAACATGTAAACTCTCGTTAAAACGATTTAAAGGCTGTCTGCTCTTTGACACCATTAAAGGTTCAAAAGAAGTAAAGTTCTTTTCTTGTGTTCAGTCAGCATTCATAGTCAGAGAAGTCCTCTGTTGATCTCTTACCCCGGAAATTAGCGAGCATTAAATTATCATAATCAAAACATACAAGCAAAGTCAATATGAACAGCTGGTAAAATGATTCATGGTTGGGTGGGTCAACTGCCACATCAATCTCTGGCCATTCCTGGTAGGATTCTGCCTACAAACTCCCGTGAAGATCTGTTAACCTGCAGTGAAGCTTCATAAGTTTCAAGCAGTAAATCATCCAGGCTGACTGTATCCTCATACCAAAATGACATGTGCCAAAAATCTCTTGTGGAGGGAAGGCGAGGGGAATTCCCCTTTTTTTGAACTTCCATGTCACATTTCACCTACTGTCTGCACACATGCATGCGGACACCTGTTCAAACACTTACTCGCCATTTAATCCTGGTTATTTTTGACACGCAACTTTATATTTCATTTTATATTGTTTTTGAACTCAAATTCGATCTTTTTAAGGTTAATGTCAGTAGTTTATAAAGGAATGCACAGGGAGATAAGACGATCTTCTGAAGAAACGAGGGATAAACCTGCACTCTCTGTTTAACAGGGCCGTGAGACTGTGATTGTGCTACTAGGTCTGAAAATACAGGACATGAACACCTGAGAATTAAAACACCACATTATAAATGCACTGTCGGGACAACTGAAATGTCTGTTTAGACTGGGCCGTGTTACAGTAACACATTCCACTAATCCCATTAAACGCTTTTAATTAACTGACTTTATTAACTGACTGTTTTTATTCTGATTTTAGAGATGCTTTTTTTGTCCTTACAGTTTGTTTGAAATAGCTCTCTCTGTCTCTCTCTCTCTCTCTGTCTCTCCCTTTCTCTCTGTCTCACACACACCTCTGTATTTAAAGTTTCCGACTTGTAATATTGATCATTTGCTATTCATTCACATACAAACATGTCAATAAAAAATGTAAAAAAAAAAGAAAAAAAGAGTAAGATCTCAAAGTATTAAAATATTTCTGATGTTGATCTCTCATTGTAACACATTACTAAGCATGTTTAACACCAGTGGTCATTAAAGGGATGTAGGGCTGGTCTGAAATGAATCTTCACCTTTTACCAGACTCCCAGACACCTATTCAATGTTAAATACAGCAGAATCAACAGAAAGTGTAAGATTAGACTGTTTATAATAAAGACAACACACATTTTATCACACACACACTTCCACACACTACAGAGAAATGACACATCTGAGAGGGGAAAGTGACATGAGAAAACACAACAGACCAATACCACTGTCAAACACCTATTCAATCTTAAATACAACAGAATCAACAGAAAGTTTAAGTTTAGACTGATTCTATTAAGACAACACACATTTTAACACACACACACTTCCACACACTACAGAGAAATGACACATCTGAGAGGGGAAAGTCACATGAGAAAACACAACAGACTAATGTCACTGCTGAAGTGAAAAGCTAAAACCATGGAAATTATGCAGCCCTCCATGAAGACTCAATCACAGCTGAACCAAACAGTAAGTTACAGAGTTTAACATCCTGTCCTGTAGACACCTTAAACAGGGCCCAGTAAACAGGACACAGAGAGACAGAGAGGGAAATTAAATTAACAGTAAGTTACAGAGTTTAGCATCCTGTCCTGTAGACACCTTAAACAGGGCCCAGTAAACAGGACAAAAAAGGATGGAGAGGGGACAGAGAGGGACGGAAAGAGAGAGGGAGAGAGAGAGACAACAGATAAACAGATTTGTACATAAAAACATGTATCAGTGTGGAATGATATCACTGGTGTGGTTTCATTCTGCAAAATAAAAAGAAATAACCTTAAATCTTTTAAATTCACCTCTGTTATAAACTGTGTTTGGTGTTTCTGTCTGTTGATTAATAAATCATCGTTTTACCCACTGCGTGTCAGTTGTTCTACTCTTAAGCAAACTAAACCAGTCAGTTCCAGACTTGTAGCAGCTGTGGAAAGGGAAAAAAAGGAATTACCAATTGCTTGACCGAGCTGTTCTTACACAAAGCAGTTTCCAGTCTGGTAAACTATGAGCATAAGTCATAAGTTTGGAGAGGTGGGAGCACTCTTCTCTTCATGGGGCTGATCTGAGGACACTGAGGAGTAAGTGAGTTACTGCTGCAGTCAGAGAGATGTGGATGTGGAACATTTTTCTCCTCTTTTAACCACAGAAGGGAGCTGCTCCTTCTCACTGGCTCCACGGGAGCTCTCAGGACTGATATGCTTTAAAGCTGTGTGATGCACTTCACTGTAAAAAACAAACAAACAAACAAACAAACAAACAGGTGACATCTGGACACATCTGGGACACATATCCCCACCACCACCATATGGAGACATTTCACCAAACAACTCTTGGTCTGACAGTTGCACAACACATCTGTGTTCCCTTATGTTTGATCAGGTCACGCTGAACTCACACAGCTTGCAGTTCAGAACAAGAAGTTGGGTGGGAGATTTGTGTGGTTTCCTGATACAGCCACATCGCACGTCTGCCAAAATACCAAACGTGTTCAGTGACATGAGTGACAGAAGTTCTGCACAGACGCTCAGTTCCTGAAGGGATGCTGCAGTGTAACAGGAGTGACTGTAGAACCTCTCCCTGCCCCCATTTTCACAGGAAAAAGAAATCCTTCACGGTAGATGAACTTCATTCACTTAAACATTATGAAACGAACAGAGAAGCGCGTACAAACGTATGTATTACATGTGTCATGTTTTTTGGGAATGTAGTTCTTTTTTTGTCCATGTGGGGTCCTCAGTCTTAGTTTTGGTTCCTGTTTAGTTCATTATTGTTGTATTGTTTGCACCTGTTTCTTGTTCTGTCTGTTCTGTTCAGTTCCTTGCTCAGTCTTGAGTTGTTACCCTGTGTGCAATTCCAGATCAAGCCTACTTGTAAGCTCTGAGTATTTTTGTGTGTTTTCTTGGATTGCCCCCTCTTGCTGAACCTGTTTTTGCCTGTTTTGTTGGACTAAGATTCTGCCTGCCGTTTTTCCTGGATTTGACATTGGTTTTCTCTGCTGACTGGTTTTGACTTCTGCCTGGATTTGTTTTCTGATTTTTGCTTGACCCGCCTGGATACCTCTGCCAAGATTTATGTATTAAAAGGAACTTCTTGCTGAATCACCTTTGCCTTGCTCTCTGTATTTGGGTCTACCACTTGGTGGCACAAGGGTAAGGCCCTGGGCTTCCATGCCAGAGCCCCGGGTTCGATTCCCAGGTCGATCGTTACATGCTATTTACCACTTCGGCAGCTTACCCGCTCCAGCTCTGCTGCGTGCGACCACGCCTACCTGGTCTGTTGTGGTGGAGTCGTGCTCCAGCCCTCTGGACCTCCTCTGCTGCACGCCATGCACCGCCCGTTCTCACCTCAGCTCCTGCTTTGGTCGACTTTTGGGTCCCTCCACTCTTGGTATTGCAGTGCTTCTCTGCCCCTCACGACCTTGAATTCCTCTTCCAAGGACTATGAACGGAAGCTTCAGTTTGTTGCTGTTGCCATAGAGTTCTTCTAATAACAGGATGTGAAAACATGACTTCCTGAAAGTTCGTTGTGAGGCTATCTGCTGACAGCTCTTCCCGACTTTGCATCGAGTACCGGGGCAGGACTTCCTGAGAGAGAGGGTGTAGGGGGAGTGACGGGATTCTTGGGTGATAGTAACAAAATTGGCTCCGAGGCAATGGCGCTTTAGTGCAATGATGTTTATTTACAGTGCTACCCAAAACAGCCCAACAACGCAAAAGTCCAAATACAGTGCAAAATGTGTTATTAAAGTTGGCAAAACAAATAGACAAAACAAAAGTGCTCAGATTTACATATGCACGTATAATGTGTCTTATACTCGAGCTCTGCGTTAAAACTGAACTCTAGACACCCAAGGGCTCTCTGTCAATCATCTGCCCCGCCCCTGGCTCATACAATAGGCAAGAGTGACGGGTAAAATACATTTCTTTTCCCCTTATTTCACTCCAGACATCTTTAAAAAAATCACATTTAATACACCCATCCAACCTGAATGATTATAGCACATAATCAACATAGTAAATTTTATAATATATTTCAGTTTTCGTAACTTATGACATATTTCAAATATTTGCCCACCCCACAATGGTTGACACGCACACCAAACCAAAAAAAACGAACTGTAGTTTTCACCCAGTTTCCTACGCAGCATCCGTAACATGGCTCATATACAGTTAACCGGGAAGACAGCGGACAAACACAGCGCACATTAACAAATTTACCAAGACGACAGACAAAACTTCAGAGACAAATAACAGCTGAGTGATAATAAAGGGGTTGGAACGGAATTGCTGTGTAGGTGTGGATTTGTGATATGTATGTTAGTTTTAGTTTCCCACATATGACACACACACACACACACACAATCACAAACACAAACGTGTGTGTATGAAGTGCAGAGTTTTATTTATGTATCAGAAATCTGTGACTGTAATAATAAACAATTATTCATTCATTTACAAAGTTTTGTAGATGTTTGTTTGTTTTCAGAAATTCTCGTCCATTCTTGTCTTGTTTATTTGTTTTTATTTAGTTACAAACACAATATAAACATGCACATGTCAGAGAGAAAGACACAAATGAAATATCATTACATATAAAAACATTGAAAGTGTTTCTGATACTGAACACACACACGCACTCTCTCTCTCTCTCTCTCTCACACACACACACACACACACACACATACTCTCCCCTTCTCTCTTTCGCTTTCACACACACACATGCACACTCTCTCTTTGTCTTTCTCTCTTCCTCACACATGCACTGTCTCACTCCTGCTGTCTCTCTGTCTCTTTTTGTCACATGCACACACGAACACTCTCTCTCTCTCATAAACATGCTCTCTATTTTTGTCACATGCACACACGAACACTCTCTCTCTCATAAACATGCTCTCTCTCTCTCTTTCTCTCGCTCTCTATTTTTGTCACATGCACACACGGACACTCACTCTCTCTCATAAACATGCTCTCTCTTTCTCTCTCTCTCTCTCTCTCTCTCTCTATTTTTGTCACATGCACACACGAACACTCACTCTCTGTCATAAACATGCTCTCTCTCTCTCTCTCTCTCTCTCTCTCTCTTTTTGTCACATGCACACACGAACACTCACTGTCTCTCATATACATGCTCTCTCTGTCTCTCTCTCTCTCTCTTTCTCTATTTTTGTCACATGCACAAACGAACACTCACTGTCTCTCATAAACATGCTCTCTCTCTCTCTCTCTCTTACATGCACAACCTCTCTCTCTCTCTCTTTCTCTCTCTCTCTATACACACACACACACACACACACACACATATATATATATACATACACAGATATATTTATATATAAAAACATAACACTGAATATTTCCTCTTTCTCTAATTGTTTTTTGTGTCTGCAGATAGTTTGATCAGAAATATTTCAAAAGCAGGTTTGATCAGATGTGCTACCTAATCTCTATCAGATTAAACAAAACAACACATCAGAATATCAGAATATATCTACCATTTCAACCTTCATGTGATTATCATTTAAATTGTTACATTATTAGTCAGTCTACATAGAATAAGATAAAATAAAACATAATGACAGAAAAAACACACTATTGTCTGTATCTGATTCAGTTACGGTTCAGATTTCAGTAAATAGTCGTTATCTGTCATATCTTTCTCCCAGGAGTCAGTGGACAGTTCCCAAGTCAAAGACAGATCCCAAGTCAAAGTCATTTTAGACTGTTTTGCTCTCTCAGGGAAACGTGATGGAGTTTGACTGAATGTCACAGGTTAAAACTCTGAGAGACGTGATGGAGTTTGACTGAATGTCACAGGTTAAAACTCTGAGAGACGTGATGGAGTTTGACTGGATGTCACAGATTAAAACTCTGAGAAACGTGATGGAGTTTGACTGGATGTCACAGATTAAAACTCTGAGAAACGTGATGGAGTTTGACTGGATGTCACAGATTAAAACTATGAGAAACGTGATGGAGTTTGACTGAATGTCACAGATTAAAACTATGAGAACCATGATGGAGTTTGTCACAAAAAACAAGCCCTTGAAACAACATGGGCCTTTATAACATGTAGAGACAGTTTTTGAACATTTGTTAAATGTGAAAAACCCGCATGTTAACTGAATGTCACAAACTGCTAAATTTTTTATCAGATGCTGAAAAAGTCACGCATATATTAGATGGGGGTAAATATTGTTTTACTTAAATCAGACAAAAAACATGTTATTAAAAGTTGAATGTGAACTCTTTATGGTTTTGTGTTTGTGTGTGTGTGCGCCTGAAATTTTGTTTTTTTTTTCATTACTTTGTCTATGACCTATGACGTCTAATTTTTCCAGAAGAAATTGCTCAAGAAGTGTAAAAGACAAAAACAAATCAAGACAAACAAACAAATAAACAAAACACATGGTAGAGGAGTAAGGAGGATGTTCTGATCTGTATGTATTTCTGCCACTGCATCATATGTAACTGTATAACTGAACAAATCATATTATGACAAATGTACATCTACATATGTATTTCTCTCTGAGTGAAATGCTTTAGATGTTTAGGTCAGTGCTGGATGTGAAACAGCTCTATTTGAAGTGTTGCATTCTGTGGATCTGAGGCCAGAACACACTGAGGTTCATTTTGCTGGTCTGAACTCGAGTACAGAGAACTTAGAGAACTATTAAAGAAAAAGACAAAGAACCATTTTTCTCAGTCACTTACAGAACTGTTAAAGAAGAAGAGATATAACCATTTTTCTCAGTCATTTACAGAACTGTTGAAGAAAAAGAGAAATAACCATTTTTCTCAGTCACTTACAGAACTGTTAAAGAAAAAGAGAAATAACCATTTTTCTCAGTCACTTACAGAACTGTTACAGAAAAAGAGAAAGAACCATTTTTTCGGGGGAGGAGAAGACAAACTCTGGTCAAACCTTCTCACCCACTCTGCACGTATGTTCTGTATGTAAACAGTCTCGTGAGACGTGACTGACTGATGCTGTAACCACAGTGTTGCTGGCTGTGCTTAAACAGTTTGAGCTTTCTCTGACAGGGTCAGTGTGCAAAGACTCATCAGAAGAGAAAGAGGGACATGTTTTGGGTCTCTTGGCTGCTGATTAGCAGTGGATTTCTGCTGAGAGGTAAGATAGAAACTATTAAACAATGACACAAACTGATTACACAGTTACACTAATTATACTGATTACACACAATTACTCAAACTAATACACTCACAAAAGAGATTATT
This sequence comes from Chanos chanos, assembly GCF_902362185.1. Lineage (NCBI taxonomy): Eukaryota > Metazoa > Chordata > Actinopteri > Gonorynchiformes > Chanidae > Chanos > Chanos chanos. The sequence continues at coordinate 37,512,021 of NC_044503.1, read as the reverse complement.
TTGACTATCACACATTTCTCCCAGGTGTCAGTGGACAGAACATCACTGTGTACTCCAGACATGGAGATGATGTCACTCTGCCCTGTCATGATGTGGTTTATCCAAACTGCTCCTCAACCACATGGACACTCAGCTACTGCAATGAATTCAACAGTATGGTTTATGTAGGCCGCTCTAGAAGAGTTACTATGGTATTGATTGAAGAAGGGGAGATCATTATAGAGGACAGAGAGATAGTTGACAGACTGAGTCTGGGGTCTAACTGCTCTCTGAACATTAGTAAAGTCAGACCTCAGGATACTGGAGACTACACCTGTTATCAAAGTGGTGGAGGGAGCACCTTTGTTGATCTACGCATTCTTGAGAGTGAGTGTTTCCTCAACGATTAACGTTATTGTAATATTTTCAAGATCAGTTCTTCTAAATACAAAGCACTTTTATAGTAAATTGTTATACAAAATTACTGATGGAAGTTGTTATTTTTATACACGTTTTGTTTTCATCTCTCATCTCTGCTCTAGTCCGCTCTAACACACAGGACACTGAGATGACCTCTGGTCGCGTTGTGATTTTCTCCTGTGTGTTGCATCCTGATGACGGAGGGTGTAGATCTAGTCCCCAGTCTTTTGGCCTGAACCTGAACTGGACAGTGGGTTCTAACTTCCCAGTTTCAGGCCCAGTGGGTTGTCCCAACACCCTCGCTGTGAAACTTCAGGAGGAGGACAACAACAGGACATGGACATGCCAGCTGACTAAAGGAGAGGAGGTTATGGCTTCTGTTAGCTATGTTACCAAATGGACAGGTAGGACATCAAACATAAAACTCATTTTATCACCATTACTGCGTACCAGTCTGAATCTCTGTGAAGCTGCTCACTACAGTAATACGTTCCCAAAAGTAGCCAATCAAGACTGTTCTACAGTTTCACCTTCATTCTCCTCACAGACCTCTTGTTTTTCTTCTTTTCCCCTCAGCCAGAACATCACCTTCAGCAGGTATGAAATCTCTGTTCTGAGCCATTACAGTATTTATTAGAATTCATTCCAGACTCCACCTTTAAAATTTCAGTATTTTAAAGCTTTCAGTTTCATCTAATCAGCCATGATGTGGATGCCACTGAATAGGTTTATTAACTCTAATAAATGCATAGAGTATGTAAATATCTTCTTTATTTAACTTAATTTAAATAAAAATGTAAAGAAACTATTTTGAATGAGTGTTCCTTTGTCTCCTTTAAATGAATTAATGTGTAATGTGCCTTAGAACAACATTTGTGAATGTGTGTGTTTCAGACCTGATCATCAGACTGACCATTTTCTCCATCTTGGTGTTCGTGCCTCTGATCTTTGAAGCTGTGTTTTATTTAAAATGTAAACGGAGAGATCCAGTGAAGTCAAGGTAAGCACCTCAGTGATGCTGTAGCACTGGAAGTCCAGACCGCTCTCTTAACTGAAACCTTACTTTCATCAGTTTTTATTTCCGTTAATGATCCAGTGGGATTGTGACTTTTTAAATGTCACTGACATTGTGAAAAACTCCCTGCTGGATTTAGTGCGATTATGTCGCGCTTTAGGCTAATAAACTCGTACGCATGCACCTGCTCATGCTGTAGTCAGCTCCCGAAACGCGCAGAACCGCTCCTTACTTCTGTCGAACTAGCATAAACTTGATGTTGTTTTACTGTGTGGGCATCACTGAAAATGTAAGTGCATATACTGTGAGTGATAAACATGCTAGCGCTTTAATTTAAACAGGTTTATAGTTGTAATTATTAGATAACATGTAGACATCATTCCTTTATTGTGTAGACTTAAGGTTGATTTCAGTATGGTTTACATATCTCAGCAGTCCAGCTGCGAAACTTGCTGCACGGAAGCGGATGCCTAATTACTAAAAATAATCGATAGAACTGTATTCTCTATGAATGCATATTCACCTATTTGTAGTGTATTTGTTTAGTCAACCTGACAAAGGTTATTCCAAGTAATCATAGTTATGGCGCCAGTCAGTTTACCAAAGCATATCGCCCGTGCTGTTCGCGCCAGTACGTGACATGGTTATACGACGTTGTATGTTATGTTTGTGTTCATAGACTTCCGCCTAGTGGCTAAAACTTGAAACTGTGTGATTTGGCAACCTACTATATGGTATCTTATTACATTGTTTGTTTGCACAATACTACTGTATATTTCTTTTTACCGTTGTATTTCTTATTGTTACAAAATCTCTCTCTCACCCACACACACACACACACATTCACACACCTGAGCACCTCTTTGTAAACCTGCTCTATTCTGGAATAAAACTGTTGAATTGTAATTGGAGGCTGCAGCTTCTCTCTAACCGGAGTACATTCTTATTCAGGATACTGCCAGCTATCAGCAGACACACACACAGTTTATCACAGACGTCTAAAGAACCTCTTAGCAGAAGGTTGAATTGATTTCTTTCTTGCTTTTGTTTTCAGTGAGTCCCTCAGTTAAGGAGCTTCAAAAGAGGATTTGAACCACTGAAAACCTTAACCAGTCGAATGCAACCCAAACATCAGGAAATCAGGTCTGAGTCAACAGGAAATCCAACAATCGGACATAACTAACCTTATAACCATAATCCAAGTTTTAATGCTAACACACGAGCATAAACGTACCAGACAGTACAAAACCTTTTAACATGTTGTCTGAAAATCCATTGGGAATTCTCCAAATGCTTGTATTAATATATATATATATATATATATATATATATATATATATATACACACACACACACACACACACACACACACACACACACACACACACATTATATATATATAATGCATCTCCCTCTTTCTAGCAGTTCAAATTCTCAGTTAGCCAAATGCTTTTACACATTTAGGGGTTTTTTCCCTTACTTGATATGAGGGATTGATAAATAAGCAATTAGGCAATTTTGAAACTTAGAAATATTCTTATATTCTTATAACTATTGTTACAAAATTCATTGTTTGTTTTGTTTGTTTTTGTATTTTGTGACCATTTTGAATGTGACTGTTTAAAAGCTAAACACAATAAAAATGGTCTGCTCTTTATTTCTGATCCACAGTCAGTCACTCTCTGTGCATAGTAAAAACATCAAAATGAAGTCATTAAGATGTCATCATTACTAGACCATCCTGTACAGCAGTGAAGTGCTTTTGGTGAAGCTGATACGTACACATGTATATCAGTGATACAGATAGCTGATGATATCATTTTGAACATGGTGAAATGAAGCCACTTGGTCGCCTGTTACGATCTCAACTTGTAAAATACAGGACAGCGTGACATAGTTGTTACGGTTACGGGAGAAGAATGTATAAGTTTAATGATAAATAGTAACAAAGGTAACAGAGCACGGCAGTTACAACCAAAGAACAAAAAAACAAAGGAAAGACTTCAGACTTTCTTACTAGATGTTAAAGCAACTTGCCTGGCTCCAGATAAAAGATGTGAGTCCTCCACTTTCTTACTACACTGACTAAACCTAAACTAAAACAGTGAAAACAAGCAACCGCCAACGCAAACGTCAAAAGGTTTACAAAAAGAAAAAGTGAGAATAAGTAAATTCCAAAACCCATTGAGGGGATCACTAACAGATTTAGTTAACACAACAACAGCTAATAAATAAAAATCAAACTAAAGAAGTGGCCAGTGTGTCTTGAAGAGAGAGAGAGAGAGAGAGTCCGACCCCCAGAACCATCAGGACATCACACTCCACCTACAGGAAACACAGACAGACACCCAAAGGAGAGAGAGACGCAGCAGCAGACTGGCAAACCGTGGGCTACTCCCCAGCGTCCTAACACAGAGGAAGATCACTGGAGTCCAGATCAAGGTTTTGGGGCTCTTTTGCTCTGTCTGCTTGTGGGATGGACATTAGGACAGTTCTACTGTTGCTGATCCATTTGTGCAAACAAAAGCCTCCCACTGAACAAACTGTTTCAGGCTCATCACACAACATCACAGCATCAGCTTCAGTGGCCACAGACTGTACAGACTGCCCTCACCTGATGAAACATACTTTTTGTGGAATTGGTCCTTGGCAGAAGCGCAAGAGAGCAGCCACCAGGTTACCAGTGAGGTTTGGAGCCTGAATCGCTTTACTGTTCAGAGATGTTCCCTGCGAGGATGCTGAACAATCAAACACTTCTCTCAGGGAGGCCTTTTTTGGATGGTGCACTCCATGGTGTGGAATGTACCACACCTTTCCACTTTTCTTCTCCAGGTCCTCAGACGGCACTGTCTCTGTGTGGCCCTTTTTTATCACTCCTTCTAAAAAGGCTGTGTGTTCCTTATGATACTGTTTGTTCTTCTCAAATTGTCTTTTAAGAGACATGACACACTGCTGTGTCTTCCTTATGATACTGTTTGTTCTTTTCAAATAGTCTTTTAAGAGACATGACACGCTGCTGTACCTGCTGACAGTTATTTGACATCATTACATCATTTTCTCTGTAGGGTAAAGGTCAGTAATAATGACCATCTCTTAGTTCCTTTCCATTATGGACATGAATTGTTTATCTTCCACTGACATCTCTGATTCCTCCTCGGCTGCCAGTTCTGAGAAATCTTGATGATATTGTTTTATCAACAAATCATTCAAATGTTAAATGCAGTAGAGGAGTGGCTTCCTTGCATTTCACATGTAGTTTCCTGCATGAGCCCACTGATGACCCATCCTACAGGTCTTCTAACAGCATGTGACCCATTAACTCTACTGTTCATCACCTTCCAAGGTTCCATATGTTTTGCAGCATTTGTTCCAATGAACAATTCAATGTCAGCATCCAGCTGTGGTACTTTCGCTTCACGTAAGCATTTCCATTTGTTTATTGATTCTTGTGTCGGTATATGTTGTTTTGAGACTGGTAGTGTTGTGTGTGTGTGTGTAGACCTGTAGGTGTTGATGGTACATCAGGTCTCCCATATTGTTCACTTCCAGACCAGAGACCTCACTTCTCATTAACAGTTTTCTCCTGTCCCAATGTGACCAGCTGGACTGTGGCGTTTCTGCCAGGGATGTTTCACTTCCTCTTTAGTGAGTCTGTGCAAAATGTGGCTAAACTAGCAGGATCCCAAAACACATGAGAGTATGTAGGACTTGAATTTGAGACCTTTACTTTGACTGGCAGAATAGCGGGAGTGCTTGTTTTTTGTTTTGTTTTTTTGTTTTTTTTAAAGACGGCCTATCTTGTTAAATATATGATATGGAATGAAAAACCATAAGGAGCTAGACTGTGTAAGACATCTCTTAATCCAGTTAACTTAGTAATAATAATAATAATAATAATAACAACAATTGGGGATGTCCCGATCCGCTGTCAAAGATCAAGGCATTTTTTTTAACCGATCGGTATCGGCTTTATTGAGCCCTAAGCCCGATCCTTTGTTTTACGTCAGCTGTCACACAGGCGTCTTAAACGGAGAGCATAATTTGTGGCAGGACGCGGCCAAAATGTCTGCAGTGTGGAAATATTTTAAATTGGGAAGCGAAAGCAGTGCAGAAGCCACTTGTAATGTTTGCAACGCGAGCATTGAGCGAGACGGTAGGAACAGAGCCGTGTTCAAGAGGCTACTACCCTTTGGCTACAGCACCTAAAAAACATACACTCGGCGGAATACAGTGAGTTCACTCATTAAACTCAGGCAAAGGCTGCTCCGAAGCAACACACATTTGAGGATATACATTTAAAAGGAGAGAGAAATTTCCTCGAAACAGCGACAATACCAAAAAGATGACCGAGAGGGTAACTGAATCAGTCGCTTTGGATGACCAGCCCATCGCTGTGGTAGCGAATGCAGAGGTGCGTTCAGATTTGGCAAACCGAGGCAAATGGGTTTTCTCTGAACTTTTAAATTGGAAAGGTTTTTAGGTCAGCATACTCCAACCACATTCATACTCTAGGCTACTAATACCAACCAAGGTATCCTTGCAAAATTTAAATACCTAACGGTTCAGCTGTATGTGATGTATGCGAGTTATCCTAACGACCACCGAAAGCAATGCAAACGCTTGGCTGACGCTAAGGATTGATAATAATAGCATACAAAAAAGAGGCTTTCAGAAAAAGTATCAACGTAACTAACAGTTAGACAAGTTAATTGTTGAAAGAAGATTAAATAAAATCGAACATAAAGTATATTTTCTTTTATAACTCGACACACATCTCCCTTAGTCGTCCATCTCTGTTCGCCATCTACCTCCTCAGACCGTTTATGTGTGTTCGCAGTGACTCAAAGCAAGCGAAAAACTGTTCGCGAATGTTTACCTTTCTTTGCTAATTGAACGCACCACAGGTTTTCGCCGTCTTTTTTTTTTTTGGAGTTTTTGAAGCCACAGGATGCCTTACCCTCTTGACACTATATTTCAGACACTGCTCTACCGGAACTTTACAACAAGGTTTACTTTGTTATTTTGTAAAATAAAATAAAAAAGGAACGGCTTGGAGACTTGCAGGTAGCCTTGCTATTCAAGCATATAGGCCTACATTGAACTGATTTTAATAACTGTAATGTAGGCCCACTTGAAATGTGCACTGTGCAGCTGTATTATCTAGGAAAATACAAATATCAGATCGGGACTCGGTATCGGCAGATACTCAATATTAAATGACTCGGGGGCAAAAAGACTTGATTGGGACATCCCTAATAATAATAATAATAATGTAAGTTTATTTAGAACCCAATATCACTATTTATAGTCTTAAAAGGGCAAATCAAAGTTCAAAGTTATATTAACCATAAGTTCGAGAAAATAGATAAGTCTTTAGTCTGGTTTTAAAGGTATGAATAGAGTTTGCCTCACTTCTGTAGGTAAACCATTCTAGAGGAAGGGAGAGCGGTAGGAAAAGGCTTGGTTGCCAGCGGACTTATTTTTAACTCTTGGAACAACTAATAATCCAGAATCTTGAGAGCGCAGGGTGCAAGGTGGGTTATTGGGTGTAATTAAGTCAGACATGTAGGCTACCTGCACCATCTAAAATCAGACATTTATTCCCTTTTCCAAGTACCATTCAGACAAACTGTTATGTTAAATAACTCATAGAAACACTGAAATCACGCATAGGAAATAGGAAGGAGACAGTTTTGGCAGTGATGTCCCTGAATAATAATAATAATGGGCCATTAACACACACAGTCCTACAGCGACCACAGTCCATGTGAGTTAGAACACTATCAGTATGATATTTCTGTTAAAAAGTTCAACCAATAGCAACAGAGTGGTGAGCAGAATTACAGCATGTTGTTGTACTGATGTAAATAATGCTGTGGAAATATGATGAATCTACCTAAGCCTTTCTCTGTTTTTTTTTTTTTGTTTTTTTTTATCCCGGCCTTTATTTGCCCAAACAGGCGGCACCTCTGACTATAATCTGAAATGATCTGAGACACTGTTTTTGTCTGAGAATTTACGGTACACGCATACCCTCAAGGTTAGCCAACAGCGTGACCACCTGCATCAGCAGCGTTTACTTCCTTGTTTTAGAAAGGACAACTTTCACACCAAATGCGAACCACACTGGAGTTACGGTGAACCGTACCCCAGACCCACGTTTTCTGGAGGATTCGGTACGGTCCCTTGGTGCGCATCAGAGTTCGGAAAACAGCTCTCACATCATCAAAACGAACCGAACTAACGGCTCAAGCGGACTCAGGTCCGCACCAAAATCTGTAGTGCGACAGCACCCTGACAGAGAAAACGAAAGTAAACGTTGCTCTGCCCCCAGCGCCATTTTCAGCAGAAAATTAACTTCGAGTGAAATGAGATCTATTTAGTGCAACATTGCGAAGTATTGCGGTAAGTGTTTAAAATTTGTTGTATTACATGTAGATTATTGTAATGATTTGCTTTGTTCCTAAAACAATGGTAATAGCATGATCTATTTAATCGTTATGTAGGATTAAGGAAGTATTCTTTTGTAAAAATATGAGAAGTTATTTTAAGAAACTATTCATCTACTATTGTCACTAAGAAGCATATACATTAAGCTTTAGTCTGTGACCTCGTCGCATTAGTCTAGTAATGTGTTGTTGACCGAATGGTCGCACTTGAAGTAATCACACCCCTAACATGAAACTCATAACTGAATCGATTTACAGAATCATGTAACGCTTTTGTGTCTTTTGTGTCACACCCCAGGGGTGGAGCAAAGGTTTTGTCTTGGGGTGGGGGGACGAGAAATGCTTAGGAGTCCCATTATATTAATATCTTGTTGTATAATAAAATTTAAGTGATAGTATATGCAACTTTTAACATGAATTGACATGTAATGCCAACTATATATTTAATAGCCATATGACGTCCACATACCAGGTGCAACAAACCAAAATAATGTCTATATTTGTGTTCAGCAGTCTTTCAGATCAGAGACACACATAATAACTCCCGCAGTAAACACAAATGCTGTCAATGTTGTGGGTTTGATACCTTCCTATTACAACAAAAGATTCTATTCAGAGTCAAGCCAAATGCTCACAACGAAAAAAGGAAATAGACATTGTCTCATAAAACTAGCTAAACTTTGCAGTGTCATCATTCAGCTTGAATGCCTCAAACACACACACACACACAACACATCTAAAATGGAGAATAGCTGTTGTGCGATTGACAGCACAAATAGATGGAACAAGAAACCGGAGCCATCTTTTTTCAGACTGCGAAAGCTAAAGAAAAGAAAGGCAAATGGATCACTGCAATTCACAGAAACAACTAAAATCCAGGCACCGAAAAGTGGATATGCGGTTGCCATTTTGTCTGAGGTATGTTGGATTTTTGGGTAAAATAATACCTCAAGTTATATACTGTATTGACTACTCCCCAGTCAAGTATTTAGCATCTTTCATTTATATTCTGTGTAACTGTAATGTTGTCAGCATTTATTAAAAAACATCCATGATGATGAGTCTTTTGCTCTACAAACAAAGGGTTAGAGAGCGTTAGCTAGCCAAGACAAACTCAGTTTTCCTTATAAGGGGCTACTCCACAAAGCAAGTTTAGACAGTTAGCCAGATAACTTTAAAAGTTTCTGCAAAATATGTTGAAATTTTGTTTATTATTAGCATCCTTGTGGGTGGCTGAATCACACTCCCAGGCTAGCTTTGTAACCCTGCTTTGTGGAATACCCCAGAGGTACACAAGTCAAATGTTCTAAGTAGTGATGAAACCATGTATATTTCCTGTGCAGAGCTGGAAATAAATGAATATTAGGCTTACATTACTAGTAAAACTTTTTGTCTGTTTCAGGAAAAAAGAGCAATGATTCCCTACGCCCTGACTACGTGCCATGTTTGTTCAGTTTCACCTCCACCACTGATCAAATTAGTCCATGTAAAATGTTATTAAAAAAAAATACCTCATGATATCTTGACTGTGATACCAAAGACATGGTCAGTCTAAAAGGGAATTTTTAATCTTAGGTATGATTTTCATCAATAATAGACAATGGAAAAAAGCTGTAAATTTTTTTAAATATTTATTCTGTAATGTATTTAGTTGTTTCTCAGTAGTGTGTGTAGTATTTTCACAGTAATGTATTAAGTATTTTCACAGTAAAGTATTCAGGACTTTCACATTCTGGGGTGACTGCATATTTTTATAGCCAAAAAAAAAAGGGGGGGGGGGGGTGTTGCATATTAAATGACACCTCCCTGTAATGCTCTGATGAAGATTGTGTGACTGAAACGTTTTAAAACTTGACAAATAAAAGTGATACTCTGCAAGATATGGTCTGCTGAAACTTTTCTTCTACAGTGTTGACTACTTCAGTAGTTTTTACACAACCTTCAAGTCGGTCTAGATGTGCTAATGCCTCACCTCCCAACCTTAGACATGAAGACAGTGTTTGGGAATAACCCCTTTTAAACCCAACATTCTAAACAGATATATCCCATGTGAAATGTAAAGACTAATAGATGACAAGAGGAAGAGGACTCGACACAGAAAACACTGAAACCTTGGTTTAGAACGGAAATGGGAAGCTTTCACAAACTGGCAATTGTCTATTTTCCCCAGTGAGGAAACCAGGTACATATAATTGCAGCAAACCCAGTTTGTGGCAACATGTTAATGTGTTTGTTCTTTGGTAAGTTGTAAGGATCACTGTCAAGTCCAAATGCCTTTAAGCAGATGTTTCGTTTTATTCCCAGGTTTGCAGTTTCCCCTTACTAAAGGCAGTGATGTTGCCAGATGTTTTGCCACTCAGTCTGACGGAGGGCAGATTCTCCGGTGGGAAACTAACATCAGTGCATACACTCTACACTCTATGCAATGGCTTTGAGTGGAAGTCAAGTCAAGGCAGTAGTAGTAGATCAGATCACCCCGCTATAACCAATCCGGCTTCAGACTGAGCTAGGACCGCCTACCTTATTAACATACAGACACAGAAATACAGAACTAAATAAATGTAGAAATGTAAAAATACAGATTCAAATAAATAGGTAAATGTAGAAATGCATAAATAAATGAACAAATAAATGTAGAGATGTATAAATAAATAAATAAATAAAGAGATGCAAAAATACAGAAATAACCGTTTCATTACCAAAATGCATTTATCTTTAATTTATTCACTTATTCGTGTATTTATGTATATCTTTATGCTTATGTCATTTTTTTGTCCTCCATATACCTGAGGATGAAATGATATGATAGTCAAAAAAAAAGAAGTAAATTATGTATTGTTAATTAAACACACTCACACACACACACACACACACATGCATGCACTTTATGTCAGTAACAGAAGAGTAACTGTTATGCCTGACAGATGAGAAGTTTATTGGGAAGTTCAGTTTTTAAAACAGATGGGAGTGAATCTGAAAAGAAACAAACAAATCAACATGGCCACCACACTGTATATTTAGTCTCCATACACACTCCTGTTTATGAATCTGTGTGTGTGTGTGTGTGTGTGTGTGTGTGTGTGTGTCCACAGGACCAAAACAGTTGCACTGTCTGAACAAGTCTCAATGGACATTGTGAGAATGGAGAAAACTAAAAGGATTGACTGTGGGGACAGAGAGGAGAAAAACACTGTCTGTAGAATGAGTCAGTCTGGACAGTGTGAGGAGGAGGATCCTGTTGACTACAGGACACAGAGACCAGGATCTCCAGTGCCCAGCTGTGTGTCTATGAGGAGTGACACATCCATGCCTCAACCTATGAACTTCAGCAGAGAACCAGTCCCCTCTGAGTCACAGTGAGTGACTGTATTTGTACTGTATTAACTATATGTATAATATAAATTTATATTAACACTATGTATAATATATTCATACTGATAGTGTAAGTGTGTATAAGCACAGCTAAAAAGAGAGATCGCACAGGTGACAGTGAGATGTGTAGATATTTTCACTCAGATATTTTGAATCAAAAAGAGTGAAACTAAAACACAAACAAAATGCTGTTCATATGTTGTAGTTCTTGGCTGTTATGAAACCAAACATTGATATGATTAAATGAAGTGGTCACCAAACAACAGGAAATGTCACACACTGATTCAGTCACTTTACCTGTAAACTCTTCAATGATTTTCAGATGATTTTTCAGCAGATGATTCCTTATTGTCACTCTGTCATATTGACCAGTGTTTGTGACTTATGATATGCTGTATATTATACACTGACTTACCTGCTCACTTCTCCCAGACCTCAGTACACACTCAGTACACACCATTCAAATCATTCTCATCCAACAAGGACACAGTTCACACTGAAAGGACAACCATCAAAACTGTGGAGAGAGATTTTGAATAGCAATTATTTGTATGATGTAGTGTTTTAAGTGGCATTAACACTGATCAAAGGTTCATTTTCTGCCTTAAATACAAATGCCTCATCATCCATCATCAAACACAACACAGTTGAGTTCAAATATATCAGCTAAACACAGACTAAAGTGACCAACAGAGAACTAAACACAACAAAGTTTAGTTTAAATATATCAGTTAAAAACAGAGTGTAAAGTGACAGTACATTAGTCATGTTTAAAGAAAGTCAAAGGGAGGGAGTCCTGTCTGATCAGCCCAAGTATTCATAACCACTCACATATATCCATTATTAATAATGTAATTAGTATCCTTTATAAATGTTATATTGTCTGATATCAGTTAGAAATGAAAACAGAGACATGTACATACAGTTTGTTTGTCCTGTTTGGTTTCCACTAGTGAAACTCTCCCATTCCCCTCTGTTCAATCAGCTCCACTCTCTGAATGATTAAACACTGTGCAGTGGGAATTCTTCACCAGCTGTCAATCATTATTGTTACACTTCATCACTATCATCCCAACTGTATATGAGTCCTAAACTCAAGCACAAGGCTGATGAGAAGGGTTCAGCCTGCCAGCCTTGATGAAGTCATATGTCTCCCAAAGAAAGTATCTGTCAAATAAAGAAACTCAGGTCTGATCCAGGATCAGTCCAGGTGTGGTCTGTGTCAGCAGGTTCTGAGAGATTCCTTTTTTTAACCACCTCTCTCCATCTATCCCTCTCTCTCTCTCTCTCTCTCTCTCCCCCTTTGCAGATTGGAGACAGATCTAGTTGAGGATCAGTCTAGGTGTTGCCAAAAAGTCCATCACAGCATGTCCATGTCTGAGTCAGATGATGTCCTGCTGAGAATCATTGAGGGTCATAAAACCACCCTGAAAAAGAAGTATGAGTGCTTATATGAAGGTGTTGCACTGAAAGAAAACCAAACCCTCCTCAACAGCATTTACACAGAGCTCTACATCACAGAGGGAGAGAGTGAAGGAGTGAATGACAAACATGAGGTTTTACAGATTGAAACAGCATCCAGGAAATGGGTTTCTCAATACAAACCAATCAGCTGCAATGACATCTTCAGAGCAGAAGAGCAGAAAAAAGCCTTGTCTACTGAGGAACCGGAAGAGGACAGAGAAAATCCAGAAATCAGAACTGTACTCACCAAGGGCATTGCTGGAATTGGAAAAACAGTCTCTGTGCAGAAGTTCATTCTGGACTGGGCAGAGGGAGGGACCAATCAGGACATTGATTTCATGCTGGTTCTTCCTTTCCGCGAACTAAACTTGGTTAGAGATGAACAGTTCAGTCTTCATGGACTCCTGTTAGAGTTTCACCCAGAACTGAAAGACTTGGATCCAAAGAAATATAATGACTGTAAAATGTTGTTCATCTTTGATGGTTTTGATGAAAGTCGACTTCAGTTTAGCTTTTCTGAGAGGCTGTGTGATGTGACCACAACTTCATCAGTGAATATACTGATATCAAACCTCATTCAAGGAAATCTTCTTCTCTCTGCACTCATCTGGATAACCTCCAGACCAGCAGCAGCCAGTCAGATCCCCTCTCAGTTCATCAGTCGTGTGACAGAAGTCCAAGGATTCAGTGATTCACAGAAAGAGGAATACTTCAGAAAAAGAGCCAGTGATGAGAGTCAAGCCAACAGAATCATCTCACACATCAAGACATCAGTGAGTCTCCACATCATGTGTCACATCCCAGTGTTCTGTTGGATTTCAGCCACTGTGCTTCAGGAAATGCTGCGTCAAGACGATGTTAAAGAGATCCCTAAAACTCTGACTGAGATGTACACACACTTCCTGCTCATTCAGACTAAAATGAAGAAGCAGAAATATGAGGAGAAAGTTGAGACAGACTCAAAGAATCTTCTGGAATCAAGCAAGGAGACCTCTCTCAAAATTGCAAAGCTAGCTTTTAATCAGTTGCTGAGAAACAATGTCATGTTTTATGAAGAGGATCTGAGAGAATGTGGCATTGATGTGAGTGATGCCACAGTGTACTCTGGGATTTGTACTGAGATCTTTCAAGAGGAATCTGTGCTTCGTCAGAAGAAGGTCTACTGCTTTGTGCATCTGAGTGTTCAAGAGTTCTTTGCTGCTCTCTATGTGTTTTACTGCTTTGTAAACAAGAGCATGAAGGCACTGGACTATTTTCTGCAGCAAAAGACCAGAGTAGAGCCAAACAATGTTCCCTTGGATGAGTTGCTAAAGGGAGCTGTGGATAAATCTTTGGAGAGTAAGGATGGACATCTCGATCTGTTTGTCCGCTTCCTTCATGGCATCTCACTGGAATCCAACCAGAAACTCCTACAAGGCCTGCTGACACACACACAGAACAATCAAATAAGCATAAAAGAAATAAGCCATTACATCAAGGAGTTAAATAAAGATGGTGTTCCACCTGAGAGATGGATCAATCTACTGCACTGCCTGACTGAAATGAATGATCACTCTCTCCATGAAGAAATTCAAGTTTTTGTCAAGTCTGAAAATTACAGAACTGAACTCTCACTTGCACACTGCACAGCACTGGCCTACATGTTTTTGATGTCAGAGGAGGTGCTGGATGAGTTTGACCTGAAGAAATACAAGACATCAGATGAGGGTCGTAGGAGACTGCTCCCAGCTGTGAGGTGCTGCAGAAAAGCTCTGTGAGTTTTCAATTTCACTTCACAACACCCACTCTTTAGAACTTTGGTTTTTAACCGGTGTGCCATGGAATTTTGAAGAACCCAATGCATTTTTCTACAGGCTCATGAAGTAGTATTTTTAAATACACCAATGACACTTCTTAAATAAAAATGTTAGTAGGTAGTCACTTATTTACAACTTTTGAATTTTTTTATCTAGATGGCTGTCACAGCCTGCACCTTATTTTTGGACTCTTATTTTGAAATGTCTTGTGCTCCTGTTCGGTGTGTGTTTCCACCCCTCACCTGATCCTGTTTGTTCCATTTTCTAACCTCATTTTCCCCTTGTTAATTTGCCCCAATCATGTTTGCCCTGTTTAGTTCTCCTCTTGTATTTAAGCCCTTGTGTTTGACCTGTCCTTTGTCTGTCGTTGTTTGTTTTTGTATACACTCTGTTAGGCTGCACCTTTTTGTTACTGGTCTATGTTCCTGTTTGCACCTGTTTATTTACCTGTTTTTTGTAAGTAAAGTCCTCCTTTTGTCGCCATCATTGTGTCTTGAGCTTGGGTCCTGCACCACTCCACGCCTGACAATGGCCTTTAGTCCCATTCTCAGTTTGATTTTTAAAATAATTCTGTTCCCAGGATCTAAATTTATCATTGTAGCGACCAGAGAAGGTTGTCACTTATGGTAAGCCATTTTAACATTTAATTGCTAGACTGGAGATATATTGCAGGTATCTGCAATTCTTCCTCGTCAAAAAGAGCATTTCAAATATTCACAGTGACATTCTTCCTATCCACAGTTGTCATTTCAGATATCCACAACATCATTCTTCCTAGGAAAAACTCCCATTTCAGATTTCTACAACCTAGTTGTTAGTATTCAAAATTTTAATGTCAGATATCCAAAATGAAAAACCATTCCTGATAGCCATAGTGTAATTTTGAATATCCAGAATACCATGTTACTAGTAAAAATGTCATACTGGATACCCACAACTCATATTCTGACTAGGGCAGCACGATGGTGCAGTGGGTAGCGCTGTCGCCTCACATCAAGTTGGGCAGCCAGGGTCCTGTCTGTGTTGAGTTTGCATGTTCTCCCCGTGTCTGCGTGGGTTTCCTCTGGGAGCTCCGGTTTCCTCCCACAGTCCAAAGACATGCAGGTTGGGGGAATTGGAGACACTAAATTGCCCCTAGGCATGAATGTGTGTTTGTCTGTGAGTCTGCCCTGTGATGGACTGGTGACCTGTCCAGGGTGTTTCCCCGTCTTTCGCCCAATGAACACTGGGATAGGCTCCAGCAACCCCCCCCCCATGACCCTATAATTAGTGAGTGACTATTATGACCAGTAAAAATGCAGTTTCAGATATCTACAATTAAAATCACTAGATACAGTGCAATTGCAGACTTCCACAAATGCATTTTTAATAAATTGTGTAATTTAATAAATTGTGTAATTTGATCTTTGATGTGCCTTAGCCCCAAACAGGTTGAAAACCTTTAGAAGCTTTATTTGGTGGGATGTCCCTGGTCATATTTTGGCAAGTAATGAATTACAGTATTTGATGAATGAGGGTGGCTGCAAGAACAAAATAAAAGAAAAAACAATTCAGAATTGACTTCAGTCATTTTCTCCATCCAGTAATTTCCATAATTTTCAGAACCTCTGTGATGTTTAGACAAAGCTGATTTGTTTAGACAGGTCACAAAGACATTAACAGCAGTGTCTGAATATTCTCTCTCTCTCTCTCTCTGTCTCTCTCTCTCTCTCTGGTTGGATGCTGGGTGTGTGAGAGCATGTTCTTAGTAAAAGGACTGGGGAAAAAGGCTGCTCCCTTGAATTCTATTTGTCTTTTTTTCCTTGTCTGAACCATTATAAAGTTAAAAACATTAACATTTAAGACAGGGATACTGTGTGTTTGATGTTTGGTAGTTTATGGGAGTGTATCAGGTTTTTTTGGTTGACTGAGAGTAAAATATGGGTGAGTGAAATGATTGTTCCCTTTACACAGCAGGTTGTACTGACCATTAAAGTCACTATTTCACTATTGTTTCACCCTTCATCCACAACATGAAATTGAGAAAAAAATCATCACATATCTGTGTTATCAGTCTACTGGGCCAATGAAATCATGATATTTTCTATCTTCACTATTATTCACTGTTATTCACTGTTATTACCTGTTATTTATCTACTCATCAGCAGTGATGTTTTTTACACTGAGTGAATAATATAGTATTGTCTATGTTACGGATATTATATTATGGATGCCTCCTGGGAAATACTGTGTTTACAGAGCAGCTAAAAAATGTAATGTCTGGATGAACATTTTTAATAATATCATGATAAAATGTCACTGAAGTTCAGCCCTAGAAGTGATTTACAGGATAATTTTATTCTTTAAAAAGTCAGTGTTTTGTTTTCCTTCTCCGTGTGTAGACTCAGAGACTATAAACTCACTCAGCAGTCCTGTGAAACTATCACCTCAGCTCTGACGTCAGTGAACTGCCCCCTGAGAGAACTGGACCTGAGTAACACTGGTCTTCAGGATTCAGGAGTGACGATGCTCTGTGACGCACTACAGAATCCTAACTGTAAACTGGAAATACTGAGGTCAGTAATTCTGAATGGAGCAACTTGTTGATCATTTTTCCAGTCATTCTATTTATATGAATATTTTTTTTCCAAACAAAATAAATATTTGGACAGTCTCGAAAAAACTGATGCTTATAGACAAGTCACATTTGTATGAGTTAGTGAATATTATCTTCTCTCTCTCTGATTGGATGCTGGGAGTGTGGGAGTGTAAGAACATGTTCACAATGAAAGGACGTTTTCCAAGGACATGAGTCTGTCCCTGTTTTTGATTTCTGTTTGTTTCTTTTCTTTCCTTGTGTGGTGGGAGAATGAGGAGATGAGAGACAGGTAGTCTAATGGGAGCTAGGATGCAGCCAATCACATCATGTTATTTTCCAGCTATTCATTGTGTGTTTGATTTTGATTTGACCATAGAGATCAATGACTTCACATTCATCCAGTCATGAGTCCAGTATAATGAGTGCACTCCTTTATATGTACTTATGATGGGTTTTCTGCTTTTGTTCTTTTTCCTCTGAGTTCTACACAGTCACTGATCCCCATAGTTAACACTGCAGTAGTGTATGTATCAGTAATGAAGTGAACACATCAAATCACATTATCTGACTTGATGAAAAAGGTCAAAGCTGGGTCTGATGACAATAGTAAGACCAACAGTCAGGAGCAGAGTCACTCTCCAGAGAGAACAAACAGCATCATCAACAATGGCAGGTTTCTGATATTTCTAATCTTCTCACACAGTAGACTCTAAGAGTACAGTTACTAGTGTGAATGGGTTTGTTTCATTCAGAATGGTCTAGATGTAGTGTTTTGCTGTGTTTGTTACTAAGGGACAACAGAGCAATATTCCTTGGTTTTTTGTGGTCCATTATGTGATTATATCCATATATGTCACATGAGTGAATGAACTCTGAAACACAATAAAACATTTGGGAAATGTTGGGAGCCATGGTCAGTGAAAGGCCAGCAGTAGCCATAACGGTGTCAGGAAAAGCAAAGAATTACTAGCGTCAGTGGCTATGCAAATGATAACCATACCAGAACCAATCAGTCATGTTTGGTACGTGATGACCAAGATGGTCAGACTTTTCTTGTTACTTCCGCCTCTCTAGAGAACGTCACATACCAAACACATGACACACTGAACTGATTGGTTCTCGTGTAGCATGAAAACATGTATGAACAGAGAAGTAGAAAAACCTCTCTCAATGGCTCTGGTCGCGGGAAATAGACCACTGTAGCTTCATTCAAGCAATCGAACTTTTGAGCTTGGTGACAAGCTTGCTGTTTTCGCAAAATTCGCCCCCCAGAGTGAAAAGTGGTAGGGCGAAATTCGCTAAAACAGCAAGCAAGGTGTTTCACTCTGTGGAAGCCCAGAGTAAAAGTAAATTTATAAAAAGCAAGCAAAGTAGATGTGTTTTGTCCGCTGTGATTTTCCCCCCATGGAAATTACCTCAACTTTCACTATGTAACGTTTGGTTCTCAAACCTGTGGAGAAATGCAAGCTGGTTCTCAAAAGGCACTGGCTTGGCACCGGCTCCATCCTGGTGGAAAAGAGAGATTAAACAAATTTCTCTGGCCCCCTGGTAATCCAAATTACTAAAAGACTCTAGAGCTCAGGGGAACTGCCTGGGCTTCTCACTCGTCTATTGGGGGTAAATTACCGAAGTGGTCATCAAATTCACCAACTGTGCTTTTGATCTTTACATGACTAATGAGTTGGTCAGTAAACAGGGTGTCTGTCTCGCTTCTGTTCTGTGTGGAACATGGCTAGTCCTTTTAGCATGAACTTGACTGACAGTTTTGTAAGTGTTGTCCTTTTGATAGCTTATTTCTTATTTAAATTTTCATTAGTCTCTCCAGTTTAAAGTGCTCAGTTAATGACAACTTCACAACATTTCACAACTTTTTGTCAAGCTCTATCAGTACAATTTTTAATTCTTAAATGAGTGAATGCTTATGTTCTCTCTCTCTCTCTCTCTCTCTCTCTCTCTCTCTCTCTCTCTCCAGACTTGCTGGCTGTAAACTCACTGAACAGTCCTGTTCATCTATAGCCTCAGTTCTACAGTCAGTAAACTGTCCCCTGAGAGAACTGGACCTGAGTAACAATGACCTTCAGGATTCAGGAGTGAAATTTCTCTGTGTGGGACTGAAAAATCCACACTATAAACTGGAGATACTGAGGTCAGTATTAGTCAGGAACTGAAAAATGGCAGGTTATCCTCTCTCAGGGCAGTTATACAGCCCCACTATTGAGTCTCTTCTGTGGAAACTGAGATGGGACCTTAAGGGGTTTCCAATAGCAGGAGACTATTGCACACCTGTCTGGTCATGAAGGCGTGTCCTCTGTCTGTGGTCCCTCTCAAGATTTCTTCCATTTTTTCCCCTGTTACACCTGGGTTTTTTGGGGGAATTTTTTTCTTGCCTGTTATGAGGGTTAAGTCAGAGGGTGTGGTCCTGTTTTTTTTGCTGTAATCCTGTGGGCATGTAAAGCCCTTTGAGACTGTAAACAGTGATATTGGGCTTTAAATAATGTTGAAAACTTGAAGACGCTGATGATGTGACAGTGTTTATAGCAAGACAGGAAGATGTTCTGACTCTTAACAGGAGTTTGACCTCATGTGGAAAATTCTGTTCAGCTAAACCTTAGTGGAATATTTCTAGTTTCTCTCTCTCTCACTCTCTCTCTCTCTCTCTCTCTCTCTCTCTCTCTCTCTCTGTCTCTCTCCAGACTTGCTCTCTGTAAACTCACTGAACAGTCCTGTTCATCTATAGCCTCAGTTCTACAGTCAGTAAACTGTCCCCAGAGAGAACTGGACCTGAGTAACAATGACCTTCAGGATTCAGGAGTGAAGTTTCTCTGTGTGGGACTGAAGAATCCACACTGTAAACTGGAGATACTGAGGTCAGTATTAGTCAGGAACTTAAATACAGTATTTAGAATTACTGTCTTCATATTAAAATGAGACCAGGTTGATGTATAGTATGGTTATTAAAGTACTGTTGTGTATGAGACATACTGATCATAAAAGGAGATGAATTTCCTTCAGTATCTGTAAGGCTAATGTTAGTAACTGGTCTGTGAGTTTAGTTAATGTGATAGTTTAACAAAGTCAACATTTATGGTAAAACAGAGTGGAACCTTTACAATGAATCACATTTCACAAACCAGATTAAGAGTTAATATTGTCTGTCTGTCTGTCTCTCTCTCTCTCTCTCTCTCTCTATGTAGGTTGTCTGGTTGTTTAGTGACAGATGAAGGTTGTTCTTCTCTGGCTTCAGCTATGAGTTCAAACCCCTCACACTTGAGAGAACTGGATCTGAGCTACAATCACCCAGGAGACTCAGGAGTGAAGCGTCTCTCCACACAGATGAATCAACACTGTCGACTTAAGTCAGTACAGTCTGTGCGTGTGTGTGTGTGTGTGTGTGTGTGTGTGTGTGATTGTGTGAGGCTCATCCATTGTCTGTTGTGTGTTTTTGTAGTGTGGACCATGGTGGAGAATTCATGATCAAACCAGGATTGAGAAAATGTGAGTGCACACGCACACGCACACGCACACACACAAACACACACACACACACACACACATACTTTATGAAATAAATACTGATATAATAATATAATACTCTCCATTTAGTATAACACATGCAGTTGAGAGTGTGTGAAATGTTTTCTTCTCTAATTTCTCTTCTTCTCTATAGATGCCTGTGATCTCACACTGGACCCAAACACAGCATACACACACCTCTCTCTGTCTGAGGGGAACAGAAAGGTGACATATGTGAGAAAGAATCAGTCTTATCCTGAGAATCCAGAGAGATTTGATGTCTATTATCAGGTCATGTGTAGAGACAGTCTGACTGGACGCTGTTACTGGGAGACTGAGAGGAGTGGATATGGTGCTGAATTATCAGTGACATATAAAGGAATCAGGAGGAAAGGAGGGAGTGATGACTGTTTGTTTGGAAACAATGAAAAGTCCTGGAGTCTGTGGTGCTCTGGTTATAGTTATACTGCCCGTCACAATAAACAGAGAACTGACATACCTCACAACCCCTCACACACACGCAGAGTAGGAGTGTATCTGGACTGGTCGTCTGGAACTGTGTCCTTCTACAACATCTCCTCTGACACACACACACTCACACACATACACACATTCCACTGCACATTCACTGAACCCCTCTATGCAGGGTTTAGTGTTGATTCTAGCTCCTCAGTGTCTCTGTGTTAGATCAAATGAATAAACACACACACACTGAAATACACACACACACATACACATACACATTCTTTTTCTCTTTTTCACATGCATACACACAATGTTCATATGTACCATTTATTTTTATTTACACTTCCACTTGGACACACACACACGCTGAAAAACACAAACGTGTGTGTATGAAGTACAATCAGAGTTTTATTTATGTAAGAGAAATCTGTGAGTAATAAACAATTATTAATTTATTTACAAAGTTTTGTACAGATTTGCTTTTTGTTTTTGTATTTTTTTTTTCTGAAATTCTTGTTAATTTGTTTTTATTTTGTTACAAAAACAGTGTAAACATGTATATGTCAGAGAGAAAGACACAAATGACATATCATTACATATAAAAACATTGAAAGTGTTTCTGATGCTGAACACACTCTCTCCCTCATAAACTGTCTCTCTCTCTCTTTCTCTCTCACATGCACGCTCTTTCTTTCTCATTCAAAGGTACTCTCACTCACAGACACACACGCACGCTCACTCTCTATCTCATACAGACACGCACTCTCTCTCTCTTTCTCTCAAACACTCTCTCTTTTTGTTTTTCACACACTATCTCTCTCTGACACACGCTCTCTTGCACACACACATTGTCTCTCTCACACCATCTCTCTCTCTCTAAATCAGGGGTGGGCAAATCCGGTCCTGGAGGGCCATGGTCCCGCTGTTTTTCTTACCGACCAACTAAATACAATCTGTGATTGGCTGAAGAGCATGCACACCTGTTTTCAAAGTGAAAATCAACAGGTGGCTAAGAGGTGAAAACAAAAACCGGCAGGACACCGACCCTCCAGGACTGGATTTGCCCACCCCTGCTCCAAAGGCTTTTCGACCACAGGCAGCACAGAGGCTCTTGTACCAGCAGGACCTGACGTGGGCTGGAACTGCATGTGAGCTTTTAAGACGTGTAGAGGACATGGGGTACCACAGACATTTGTTTTTTTTATTAAAACAAAGGGTGATGGACCTGTCCCCAACTAACTTTTTATCAGGTTAATGTCAAAAAATCTACCTTTTAACCTTTTATCAGACTGTTTTAAGAGAGTGGTCTTCAGTTTTTTGAAGTGAACAGAGATGCATCTCAGCATCTGTATGTGGTGAGGGGCAATAAGGGGAGGATGGGGAAAAGGCCGACTACACCACCTGGGGACTTACAGCTCAGGAAGTACCGTTCCAGGAACCTTGAGTACTGTTTTGGAAATTAATAAAGCACACAGACTCGTTACTGATACGAGACAGAGACGTGTTTTCAGAATAAACCAAATATTTTATTGAAAGATCAAATGAATAAAGAGGAAGGGAGTGGAGCTGCTGGAGAAGAAAACAAAACAAAACAAAAATAACCCAAATAACAGAAACCTAAGAGTAAATAAAAGGAATAAAAAAACACCTCCTACAAATTCAACAAGAAAGGCCTTTACTAAATCTAAAACAGTGATTAAACTCCAGGTGTATAAAACGCCAGTCCAACGGAAGCGAAACAACACTAAACTGGAGCTGAGGTCGCTTGTGGAGAGGCAGACTACAATGATGAGTGCCCAGGAGCGCCACCCTTACCTTACTCCTTTCAGGTGCAAAACAGCAATCCTCACAGAAATAAGAATGGTGTAATCTACCTTTGTGTCCCGGTGCTTTTACACACATCAAGTGAAGGGACCCCACCATGGATGCCCTGAGTGTCAAACTTTATTGTGCATTGCACTCAACGCTGATGCATTATACAGAGGATCCTGCTGTTTCTAACCTAAAGGTTTATTCTCAGAAATTGAGATCGATTTCAATAACTTTACTTCCGTTTTTTAAATCTGAATTTCTCTCTCTCTCTCTCTCTCTCTCTCTCTCTCCTGCACACACACACATACCCTCTCTCTCTCTGTCCTTCTCTCTCTCACACATGCACTCTCTTTCTTTCCCTCTCTCTCTGTCTCTCTCTCACACACTCGCACACACTCATTCTCTGTCTGTCTCTCTCGTTGTCTCTTTCAGTCTCTTTCTCTTTCTCTCTCTTTCACGGACACACACACACACTCTCTCTCTCTCACAGACTCACTCTCCCTTCCTCTTTCTCTCACACATACACCCCCCCCCCTCTCTCTCTCATCAGGAAGGGGAGGGAACACTACTCTCTTTTACAGTCCTACAGCAAATGGATTTTGAGGGAATGTCCAAAAAGACTTTGTACCAAACTTGTGTCAAAGTCACACATTTTAACTCACTAAGTGGACTGAAGGAATCCAAGTGCTCAGGTTTGGTGGAACCAGGGTCTTCCCCCACGAGGGCGCTGGAGGTCCCTGTACAAGCCCCCCATTGAGAAGCGTACGGCGGATCTTCAGTGGTGGATTGTGCATGGGGTTGTGACCACTAACAGACATGTGACACACATTGATTCCACTGTAGGGAAGGGTTGTCCTTTCTGTCAGGCAGAGGAGACAATTGACAATTGAACATCTTTTTTTGTGATGTAATAGACTTAGTGGACTCTTGGAGGTACTGGGGGAATGGTGTGGGGGTTTTGGGGAGGCATTGATGGATGAACTCTTTATTTATGGACCAAAGTACAATTATAATTAAAGAAAAAGAAAGTGTTTGTTGAATTTCATATGAGGTCAGACAAAAATGAGCATTTGGGTAATGAGGAGAAATAAGATGAAGGGGGCAGGATTGACAGATCCTAAAGTGATGATGAAAGCTTTGGTGGCAACACGTCTAAGAATTGAATATGTTTATTTTAAAATGACCCATAACTTGTGTAAATTCTCTGAAGTTTGGGGACAAGATTGTGTTTTATGTGTTTTGAATCATGAGGAAGAGTTGGTTTTAGACTTTGTGTCTCCTTTATTGTGTTTTAAAATTTCTTTTATTGTGTGTTTTTCTTTCACCTTATCGTGTTTTAAAACGACAATCTTAATTTTACTTGTAATTTTATGTTATTTATTCATCTTTTACATTTGAGGGTTTTTTTTAAACCGCAAATTAAAATAACAAACAGACTGCTGCCTGTGTGTGTAAGTGACTGATGAAATGAAATTACAAAATGTTTTAGTGCCGATGTATCAATAAATGTACTGTTAAAGTCAAAGACTCTCACTCTCTTTCTCCGCCGTTCACCGTTGTATCTAGGCGGGAGACCGCTCGTTGGTGGTAGGTTTTATCACCCCCCCACTTCTGTTTGGGAACCTGGTGTCTGTGTTGGTGGTGTGGTGTTCAGTGGCCTGGCTGGTTGAGTCTGTTTGGGAACCTGGTGTCTGTGTTGGTGGCGTGGTGTTCAGTGGCCTGGCTGGTTGAGTCTGTTTGGGAACCTGGTGTCCGTGTTGGTGGCGTGGTGTTCAGCGGCCTGGCTGGTTGAGTCTGTTTGGGAACCTGGTGTCTGTGTTGGTGGCGTGGTGTTCAGTGGCCTGGCTGGTTGAGTCTGTTTGGGAACCTGGTGTCTGTGTTGGTGGTGTGGTGTTCAGTGGCCTGGCTGGTTGAGTCTGTTTGGGAACCTGGTGTCTGTGTTGGTGGCGTCTTCAGTGGCGGCCTGGCTGGTTGAGTCTGTTTGGGAACCTGGTGTCCGTGTTGGTGGCGTGGTGTTCAGTGGCCTGGCTGGTTGAGTCTGTTTGGGAACCTGGTGTCCGTGTTGGTGGCGTGGTGTTCAGCGGCCTGGCTGGTTGAGTCTGTTTGGGAACCTGGTGTCTGTGTTGGTGGCGTGGTGTTCAGCGGCCTGGCTGGTTGAGTCTGTTTGGGAACCTGGTGTCTGTGTTGGTGGCGTGGTGTTCAGCGGCCTGGCTGGTTGAGTCTGTTTGGGAACCTGGTGTCCGTGTTGGTGGCGTGGTGTTCAGTGGCCTGGCTGGTTGAGTCTGTTTGGGAACCTGGTGTCTGTGTTGGTGGCGTGGTGTTCAGTGGCCTGGCTTGTTGAGTCTGTTTGGGAACCTGGTGTTCGTGTTGGTGGCGTGGTGTTCAGCGGCCTGGCTGGTTGAGTCTGTTTGGGAACCTGGTGTCCGTGTTGGTGGCGTGGTGTTCAGCGGCCTGCCTGGTTGAGTCTTTTTGGGAACCTGGTGTCCGTGTTGGTGGCGTGGTGTTCAGCGGCCTGGCTTGTTGAGTCTGTTTGGGAACCTGGTGTCCGTGTTGGTGGCGTGGTGTTCAGCGGCCTGGCTGGTTGAGTCTGTTTGGGAACCTGGTGTCTGTGTTGGTGGTGTGGTGTTCAGCGGCCTGGCTGGTTGAGTCTGTTTGGGAACCTGGTGTCCGTGTTGGTGGCGTGGTGTTCAGTGGCCTGGCTGGTTGAGTCTGTTTGGGAACCTGGTGTCTGTGTTGGTGGCGTCTTCAGTGGCGGCCTGGCTGGTTGAGTCTGTTTGGGAACCTGGTGTCCGTGTTGGTGGCGTGGTGTTCAGCGGCCTGGCTGGTTGAGTCTGTTTGGGAACCTGGTGTCTGTGTTGGTGGCGTGGTGTTCAGCGGCCTGGCTGGTTGAGTCTGTTTGGGAACCTGGTGTCTGTGTTGGTGGCGTGGTGTTCAGCGGCCTGGCTGGTTGAGTCTGTTTGGGAACCTGGTGTCCGTGTTGGTGGCGTGGTGTTCAGTGGCCTGGCTGGTTGAGTCTGTTTGGGAACCTGGTGTCTGTGTTGGTGGCGTGGTGTTCAGTGGCCTGGCTGGTTGAGTCTGTTTGGGAACCTGGTGTCCGTGTTGGTGGCGTGGTGTTCAGCGGCCTGGCTGGTTGAGTCTGTTTGGGAACCTGGTGTCTGTGTTGGTGGCGTGGTGTTCAGCGGCCTGGCTGGTTGAGTCTGTTTGGGAACCTGGTGTCTGTGTTGGTGGCGTGGTGTTCAGCGGCCTGGCTGGTTGAGTCTGTTTGGGAACCTGGTGTCTGTGTTGGTGGCGTGGTGTTCAGCGGCCTGGCTGGTTGAGTCTGTTTGGGAACCTGGTGTCCGTGTTGGTGGCGTGGTGTTCAGTGGCCTGGCTGGTTGAGTCTGTTTGGGAACCTGGTGTCTGTGTTGGTGGCGTGGTGTTCAGTGGCCTGGCTGGTTGAGTCTGTTTGGGAACCTGGTGTCCGTGTTGGTGGCGTGGTGTTCAGCGGCCTGGCTGGTTGAGTCTGTTTGGGAACCTGGTGTCCGTGTTGGTGGCGTGGTGTTCAGCGGCCTGCCTGGTTGAGTCTTTTTGGGAACCTGGTGTCCGTGTTGGTGGCGTGGTGTTCAGCGGCCTGGCTTGTTGAGTCTGTTTGGGAACCTGGTGTCCGTGTTGGTGGCGTGGTGTTCAGCGGCCTGGCTTGTTGAGTCTGTTTGGGAACCTGGTGTCCGTGTTGGTGACGTGGTGTTCAGCGGCCTGGCTTGTTGAGTCTGTTTGGGAACCTGGTGTCTGTGTTGGTGGAGTGGTGTTCAGTGGCCTGGCTGGTTGAGTCTGTTTGGGAACCTGGTGTCTGTGTTGGTGGTGTGGTGTTCAGCGGCCTGGCTGGTTGAGTCTGTTTGGGAACCTGGTGTCTGTGTTGGTAATGTGGTGTTCAGTGGCCTGGCTGGTTGAGTCTGTTTGGGAACCTGGTGTCCATGTTGGTGGCGTGGTGTTCAGTGTGGTGTTCAGCGGCCTGGCTGGTTGAGTCGTTGTATTTTCCCCACAACCTCATCTTCCCTGCGACTCGTCTCTTTGTCGCGGATGCGGAGTGAAATCGTTCCGTTTCGGGACGGCTTGAGGCAGCTTCGCATTTGTTCACGGTTTGGGAAGCCGCATCTTCGTATCCCGGCCTTGGTGGGGGTGGCCACGCACGCGACAGTGGGTGACCCTCGTCAAGTTCCCGGCCTCCGCTCCCCAGTGGTGCTGCTGTTTCGTCTCCTGATACCTCAACCTCTCTACGCTTTTATGTCTCTACATTTGTAAAGGACCCAGTGGAGGTCCTTCACTGGTTCCTTTACTGTAGAGTTATGGTCCTTCACTGGGTCCTTTACTGTAGAGTGGAGGTCCTTCACTGGTTCCTTTACTGTAGAGTGGAGGTCCTTCACTGGTTCCTTTACTGTAGAGTGGAGGTCCTTCACTGGGTCCTTTACCGTAGAGTGGAGGTCCTTCACTGGTTCCTTTACTGTAGAGTGGAGGTCCTTCACTGGGTCCTTTACTGTAGAGTGGAGGACCTTCACCGGGTCCTTTACTGTAGAGTGGAGGTCCTTCACTGAGTCCTTTACTGTAGAGTGGAGGACCTTCACCGGGTCCTTTACTGTAGAGTGGAGGTCCTTCACTGGGTCCTTTACTGTAGAGTGGAGGTCCTTCACTGGTTCCTTTACTGTAGAGTGGAGGTCCTTCACTGGTTCCTTTACTGTAGACTGGAGGTCCTTCACTGGTTCCTTTACTGTAGAGTGGAGGTCCTTCACTGGGTCCTTTACCGTAGAGTGGAGGACCTTCACTGGTTCCTTTACTGTAGAGTGGAGGTCCTTCACTGGGTCCTTTACCGTAGAGTGGAGGTCCTTCACTGGGTCCTTTACTGTAGAGTGGAGGTCCTTCACTGGTTCCTTTACTGTAGAGTGGAGGTCCTTCACTGGGTCCTTTACTGTAGAGTGAAGGTCCTTCACTGGTTCTTTTACTGTAGAGTGGAGGTCCTTCACTGGTTCCTTTACTGTAGAGTGAAGGACCTTCACCGGGTCCTTTACTGTAGAGTGGAGGTCCTTCACTGGGTCCTTTACTGTAGAGTAGAGGTCCTTCACTGGGTCCTTTACTGTAGAGTGGAGGCCCTTCACTGGGTCCTTTACTGTAGAGTGGAGGACCTTCACCGGGTCCTTTACTGTAGAGTGGAGGTCCTTCACTGAGTCCTTTACTGTAGAGTGGAGGACCTTCACCGGGTCCTTTACTGTAGAGTGGAGGTCCTTCACTGGGTCCTTTACTGTAGAGTAGAGGTCCTTCACTGGGTCCTTTACTGTAGAGTGGAGGCCCTTCACTGGGTCCTTTACTGTAGAGTGGAGGACCTTCACCGGGTCCTTTACTGTAGAGTGGAGGTCCTTCACTGAGTCCTTTACTGTAGAGTGGAGGACCTTCACCGGGTCCTTTACTGTAGAGTGGAGGTCCTTCACTGGGTCCTTTACTGTAGAGTGGAGGTCCTTCACTGGTTCCTTTACCGTAGAGTGGAGGTCCTTCACTGGTTCCTTTACTGTAGACTGGAGGTCCTTCACTGGTTCCTTTACCGTAGAGTGGAGGTCCTTCACTGGGTCCTTTACCGTAGAGTGGAGGTCCTTCACTGGGTCCTTTACTGTAGAGTGGAGGTCCTTCACTGGTTCCTTTACTGTAGAGTGGAGGTCCTTCACTGGTTCCTTTACTGTAGAGTGGAGGACCTTCACCGGGTCCTTTACTGTAGAGTGGAGGTCTTTCACTGGGTCCTTTACTGCAGAGTGGAGGTCCTTCACTGGGTCCTTTACTGTAGAGTAGAGGTCCTTCACTGGGTCCTTTACTGTAGAGTGGAGGTCCTTCACTGGGTCCTTTACTGTAGAGTGGAGGTCCTTCACTGGGTCCTTTACTGTAGAGTGGAGGTCCTTCACTGGGTCCTTTACTGTAGAGTGGAGGTCCTTCACTGGGTCCTTTACTGTAGAGTGGAGGTCCTTCACTGGGTCCTTTACTGTAGAGTGGAGGTCCTTCACTGGGTCCTTTACTGTAGAGTGGAGGTCCTTCACTGGGTCCTTTACTGTAGAGTGGAGGTCCTTCACTGGTTCCTTTACTGTAGAGTGGAGGTCCTTCACTGGGTCCTTTACTGTAGAGTGGAGGTCCTTCACTGGTCCCTTTACTGTAGAGTGAAGGTCCTTCACTGGTTCCTTTACTGTAGAGTGGAGGTCCTTCACTGGGTCCTTTACTGTAGAGTGGAGGTCCTTCACTGGGTCCTTTACTGTAGAGTGGAGGTCCTTCACTGGGTCCTTTACTGTAGAGTGGAGGTCCTTCACTGGGTCCTTTACTGTAGAGTGGAGGTCCTTCACTGGTCCCTTTACTGTAGAGTGAAGGTCCTTCACTGGTTCCTTTACTGTAGAGTGAAGGTCCTTCACTGGTTCCTTTACTGTAGAGTGGAGGTCCTTCACTGGGTCCTTTACTGTAGAGCACAGGGAGAATTGGATTGTGTTGTGTATTCACGTGTGGTGTGTAGAATCAGGATCTTCCCTCTTCCATTGGTCGTTCTGCCCCGCCCCTGATCCTGCCTCCCCTTGTTCTTGGTTTAGTAGACTGCTGGGCCTACAGGCACTTCTGCAGTATTGTCCATGCAGCTATTGGTGTGTGTGTTTGTGTGTGTGTGTGTGTGTGTGTGTGTGTGTGTGTAAACATTGTTTGGGTCTGCTCAAGTTCTTACCGGGTCCTTTACTGTATTGTAAGTTCACTGTTAATAAAATGCTTATGTTATTTGTAGAAGCATGTCTCTTGTCTTAAGTGTGGTCAAACCTGTGTGACCTTCTTCTGTTTAAAAAGACAGTCAAACCTTTTAGTCATTTACTGGGGGTGAAATTCCCCTAGGTGGCGTTGTCGACACTACAGGCTCCCCTCTAAACTTTCAGTACAAATTAAACAAACTTCCCCCACCTTCTGCTCCGCTTACCACAGTCACATTAAGGTTCAGACACACAACAGAGAGAGAGAGAGAGAGAGAGAGAGAGAGAGATCAAATTCAGTATGGCAGCAAACAGACAAATATCTTTACTTGAGCTGTCAATCAAAACTCTACTTCTTCTGACAGGTAAAGTAGAATAATGTGAGCTTGTTTATTGTTGTTGTTTGCTTGTTGTCCATGCTGTGGATGTATTTGTTCTTGTTTGTTTGGACCAGTGGGATGTAATAAGTTAATATATTGATTTGCTGAGAGGTAATGTCAGTATTTATGAGTTGTGTAAAGTTGAAAGTTGTTTCTGGATTGATTGGGTTGATATTGGTCAATCTTATTCAGTTCTACTCTCACCAGCCAATGGTTCTCCACAGTTTTCCACTGTTTCCATGATTGAATGTGTTATTGATTTATACAGATGGTTATATATGACTGGTCTTAATCTGTCCCATGATCTCTGTGAAAGCCCTGTCATTGACTTGCTTGCCAAAGTTTAGTTGTCGTTGATTTTGACTTGTTATAGTTGAACTGGGAGAATCATGTAGAGTTAAGATCTTAGTGGAATGTGAACCAAGCCTTTGACGGTCATTATTTCTTAGCTGTTTTGGGTTGTCATTTGAACTGGACCAATGCCAGCTCATGAGAGGTGAACATGAAAACCACAAAAGATTGAGTAAGAGTCTCTAGTTTTTCTCCAAAACTTTCTCAGAACTCATGAAAAATTGCATAAATGTCTCTCTCTCTCTCTCTCTCTCTCTCTCTCTCTCTCTCTCTCTCTCTTCTTCGCACTCACGCCAACAAAGAAACAGGGTGTTTATTTCCATCCTTTTTCTTGTATTTCTCATAACCCAGTAAAAACAGCAAACATTTCAGTCAGCCATAGTGTCTCTGCAGAAAAGACACTTCTGTAAAAGTCAAATTTATGCAGAAAATGATGATGTCACAGTGTATGTGTTATCTATGATGCAATACACTGGCTTTGGGTGTCACAGTGTATGTGTTATCTATGATGCAATACACTGGCTTTGGGTGTCACAGTGTATGTGTTATCTATGATGCAATACACTGGCTTTGGGTGTAGAGACTGTTATTGTGAAAAGTACCTCTATGTCACAATTTTTAGAGGGCTTTTTTTCTTGTTGCTTTTGTGCTCTGCATTTAAAAAAATATTGGAACTAGAGTAACTAAAATCACCAAAACTATTTTATTAATGATATGTTTAAGATGTATTTGGAAACAACAACAAGGGTGAGGAAGTTCTACTGTATGTTTAAATCTTTCATAAATGTCTAAAATGAGAAAAGGTTTTTCACTACAGAAATCTTGGTCCTAGCAACTCAGCATTCGCTGATCAGACCAAGGTTTCTTACCTCATCAGAGCAAACTCCTCTCTAATGAACATGTAGAGTTTCTGTTGGATTTCTGTTCACATCATCACACTTAGTTTTTTTTTTCCCCTTAGTGAGTGGTCTTATTAAATAGTCTTGTAGTCTTGCTGTATATGTAACACTTGTCTGCAGGAGACTGTATTTTTCTGTAGGGATCATTTACCACTGACTAATTTATCTTACATTAAGCTCACTGAGTGTGCTGACCATTTTTTTTTGGGGGGGGGGGGTATTTTGTCTTATCTGTAACTGTGGTTCTTGGTTCCTGTTGTTGTTGTTGTCCTGACAGTGGTTCTCTGTGTATGACACTGGTTCTGTTTGACTTTTCATGACCGTTTCTGCTTACGGTTATTGTCCTGTTTACCAACTCCCAGTCATTTAACTCTTGCCTGTTTTCCCTACGCTGATACTTGATTGTGGATTCAAAATGTTGACTCACATAAAGTTTCAGTAACTCAGCACATGGATCAGTGAAACACCTCATTACATTATCTACTAAACAAGTACTTTTATAACACAAGCAGCTTTTAAACACTTACAGATACACTCAGAGTTTTTTAAAAGTGTATGGTGCTTAACCCTGTGAGATATCTGACTGTGAGTTATTTGACTCTGTGACTTATCTGAATGTCCTTATATAATGGTAATATGGTAGAGGTTGTATAGTGATGCTGTTTAACTGTTTGCCAGGAACATTTTCTTTTGTTTTCTATTGGCTAGAGGAAATGACAGACAACAGAGCAGACAGATGATGCCAAAAAGAGGAACTACATTTTTCTTTTCTTTTAGAGATATGTCTTCTGAATTGTGCATTGTGGGTAACATTAAGTTGTTTCTTGTTTGTTGTTAATGTTGTATGTGCTTTGCTTTGCCGTGCTTTATAAAGAACTGATGAATAGTGATTAATAATTAGTGTATATGTAAATGGCTGAGACATTATAAAACCATCGTAGCACAGATCTTTTTTACTACATCCAGTTTTTTAGATCTACAAACCGTAGTTAAAATTTTGAACATTCATGTAATGGTTTGTGTACCTTTGAGTTCAGACACTGTTTTCATTCATTCAGTCAGAGATGTTATGTCTATGGCTGAGAATAACCAATATTCTTATTAATGATCAGAGAACAGATTTGAAAAGCAGGTTTATGTGACGGTTGCGGTCGTGTTCTTAGTCTGGTCTTCATGTCTCTAGTGTTTTCTCTCTCCCCTGTGTCTCCTGGGCGCCCCCTCCCTGTTGTTTCGTTTCTCTGTGTGTGTGTGTGTGTCTGCATGGTGGGCGTGGCGCTTCCCTCTCTCTCCAGATTGCGGGTCATCTACTCATCCACTCACCAGTGTATCCACCCTGGATTTCCACCCTTTTCTCCGTCGGATCGTTGCCTCAGCCTGTGTGGTAGAGCTTCTCAGCCACTGAATTGTGTATTCAGTCTGCTGGGGTGTTTTGGAGTTTGATTTGTGAACTGACCCTTGTCTCTC
Source organism: Chanos chanos (assembly GCF_902362185.1). NCBI lineage: Eukaryota > Metazoa > Chordata > Actinopteri > Gonorynchiformes > Chanidae > Chanos > Chanos chanos. The sequence continues at coordinate 37,479,336 of NC_044503.1, read as the reverse complement.
TGATCTCAGGATCATTTCCTGCCTGATTTACCTGCTTGGCCCTCACCTGTCAGTCAGACTCACAGTCCTGTCTCTGCCGTCTGTTCATCCAGCCAGGCTTTCAGCCCCAGTCTTCATTCACCTGCTCTGTCCACTTCACCAGCCGCCGGCTTCTCTTCACGCTCTCTGCCTCCGCCCGCCAACCTCCATCTCATCTCCACCCTCAAAATCTACAATAACCCAACCTCACTTCATTCTAACACTGAGTTTGTGTCCTGCGTTTGGGTTTTCACCATTCATCTCAACAGTTTAATCAGAAACGCTGTATCATCTGTCAGATTAAACAAAATAACATATTAAAATAGGAGAATATATCCACTGTTTCAACCGTCAAATAACAATATGTTTTTTTTAAAGTGAAAATTGATATTGTTTCATAATCAAAACTAGACTTAAGTTTCAATGGCTCTGTTTACTCCATGTTTTCTCTCATTTTTATTCATTTTTTTTCTCACCAAAAGTGCAATATTGCAATAAAACAACTCAATGTCTGTACTAGATTGAGTTACAGTTCAGATTTCAGTAAACACTCATTATCTGTCATGATTTTCTCCCAGGTGTCAGTGGACAGGACATCACTGTGTACTCCGGAGAAAGTGATGTCACTCTGCCCTGTCATGATGTGGAAAATACTGACTGCTCTTCAGCTACATGGACATTCAGATATGAGGAAAATGCAGTTGTTGAAATTTTCCGTCACGGGAAGATCATAGAAGAAAACACACAGAGAGCTGACAGACTGAGTCTGGGGGCTGACTGCTCTCTCCAGATTACTAAAGTCAGACAGAGAGATGCTGGAGTCTACACCTGTCAACAGTTTCTGAGAGAAAATGGAGCAAGACTTAAAGATGTCCGTGTGTATCTCCATGTTCTAGAGAGTGAGTGTTTCCTGTGTCATTAGTGATCATGATGCTTTCAGTGTAAATACACGTCATCGTCATCATCATCATGTAAACACACACAGCACTTTTAAATCGCCCTTCATTAAAATAACTGATGTAAAGTTTGTGTCATTTGTCATTTGTGTCTTTCCATCTCTGCTATAGTTCGTTCAAACGTCAGAAAGACTGAGATGAAGTCAGGCAGCACTGTGAATCTCTACTGTCTCCTGTACACTGAGCATGGAGATTGTGGACCTGGAAAACCATTTGATGGAATGAATCTAATCTGGGTGAATGAGGCAGGAACTGATCTCAGTGTAACAGACTCCATATCATACATCTCACCCTCCAATCACTGCCCCAGTGTTCTGATTGTGACACTCCAGGACCAAGACAACAACAGGAAGTGGACATGTCAACTGACTGATAGAGAAGTTAAAACCTCAGTCAGTTACATGACCACATGGACAGGTAGGAAATGACCCATCAAAACCAGTTCATTATTACAGTCTACAAACAACACACACATGACATAAGACACTGTAATCTGGGTGTTTGAATGAAGAAAGGTCTGACACAGAGTAGTATATTACTCACAGGGCCCATCAGAGGACCTGAGCAGAGACCTCAGAGTTTTATCTGCAGTTTGAGGAGATGAGTGTGAAAGAAGAATAACACAGGTCAAAAACAGGTGGAACAAATGGTTTTACACCTAAAGACCCTCCCTCTCTTCTCCCATGATTAGAAATGAATGCTTGACTTCATTCCTGATTGGCTGAGATTTTAATAATCCACCAATGTAATAAAAAAGCAGTTTGTAACACAACATCCCCAGATACTGAGGTTCAGATTAGTGTCCAGAAGATTAATATCAGTCCAGAATCACAACCTGCAATTGCCACAAAAAAAATTAAGCCCAATAATGTTGTTTATAATTTCCAGTTGCCAAATTGAACATATTTTATGTTACATTCATTAGACATCTTACACTTTGTTAAAATCACTATAATGTTTGTTCTTTGTCAAAAGGTCTCCATATTATTGTTCAGTTTATGATGGTGACCTTCAGTTTCAGTCAGATAATATTTGTTTCTTTATTTCTTGAGTTGCTGAGAAACTTTTTATGAGAAAATACTTGAATAAATAACCTGAAGTGCATTTTAACTTCATCCCTTATCTGTAAAATGTTTATCAGCCCCTGAAGTTCTACTACCAGTGATCCCAGTGACCACCAGTTCACCTGAAATAACTACACAAAGTATCACCAACACAGCGATGTACATGACCAGTAAGAGCACTCTCACCTCAGTGTTAAACACAGCTGGTAGAGTCTTTCACTGATGACAGTGATCTGAATCACTCTGATGCTGCTCTTTAGACTAAAATGTGCTACTTAAAGAGACCAATCAGCACTGATGTACAGTTTTATCTTCATTTTGCATTAAAATGATATTTAATCTTATTATTTTAATGGCATCTTTTAACGATGAAATTCTGTTATACTGTTAACTGTCTTGTAATCTATTTTTTTACACTGCAAACAATACACAACTGAGAGGATCTCTCCCTCTCTCTCTCTCTCTCTCTCTCTCAGAGTCTCTGATTATTGGTGTTGCCACTGGATTTGCTGCTCTCCTCCTTGTTGTAGTCCTACTGTTACTCGTCAGAAAAACCAGTGAGTTCTCAATTTGATAAAACAATTTGCATTTCACAATGAGTTGGTCCGTTTATACAAAACTTAATTCAGTCAGGATCCTGCCAGTGATCAGAAATACTTAGTGTAAAAAAAGTCATGAGTAAGTTTTCTACATGGTTCTTCACCTTGTTAGGGGCCGAGAATACTGGACGAGTCAGCGCTCGCGGTCTAGGGACGCAAAAAGAGTAATCTAGTTAAGCCCGGTCCCCTAACCCAATACCACCCTACGTGCTGCATGTAGCGTGGGAGTGTACCTGTACATGTGTGTATATTTAGCTAAGGAGATGCGTGGAGGGCTATATGGCCAAACCTGGGGGGGAGGCGGGTGGTGTCTCCACGAAGCGCTTCCACGGCGCCGGGGGATCTGTGCGACGCTCGACCAGCACAAGCTGTTCCTGGGCAGTTCGAGTATGGTGATGGCAATCCGACAAGTGAGTGTGAAAACGTAAAGACTTCCTCCAAGGACAGAAAACGTCCGGACGGGGGAATATCTCCAGCCGTATCAAGACGCAGTGAACCCCAATATCCAGCCAGCCCGAGTTCGTGGCAAAACCATTTAAAGAGCTCTCAAGCTCTACTCTCGCGAGAGCTCATCCAGTCCCCTTAAAGAGACAGCAGCACTCAGCCAGGCGGCACCCTCCAGCATCTCATGTGTATGTCAGTGCTATCCCTACTCTATCACTACCATATCCTAACAAGTAACATTAACTTTTTTATCACTATTTTGTAGGTAAGATTGATTTCAGTGATACTCACAGTGGTGAGATGCATCATTCCCCCAAGTTTATGAAAAAGCTGATGAATGACTGCATAACTGCCATGTGCTGTTATGGAAACTTGAAATTTTCAACTGTAATGGAAAACTCTGTTTGTTTGTATCAACAAATTAAGTGTTTCAGTTGGTGCTGCCTTTTTAAAAGAGAAAACTGAGCTTCTGTTCTTTCCTGCAAAGAACTCCCCAACGACTGACACTGCAATCACCATCGAGGGATCTGTGGTGTTCCCCACCACAGCAGCCAAAAACCTTGGCGTAACCCTCGACAACCAGCTAACCTATTCCGGTCACATCGCGGCAGTCACTCGATCCTGCAGATTCTCCCTCTACAATATCAGGAGAATCTGCCCATTCCTCACACAACAGGCGACCCAGCTCCTGGTCCAAGCGCTTGTCATCTCCCGCCTGGACTACTGCAACGTTCTACTAGCTGGTTTACCGACCTGCGCCATCAGGCCGCTCCAGCTCGTGCAGACGCTGCTGCACGCCTGGTATTCAACCTCCCTAAGCACTCTCATGTCACTCCACTGCTTACTGCGCTCCACTGGCTTCTGGTAGCTTCCTGCATCCAATTCCAGACACTGGTACTGGCCTACCAGGTAATATGAGGCTCCGCCCCATCATACCTTCAGTCCCTAATAACTCTGTATACCGCTACTAGAACCCTCCGCTCTACGACCTCTGGTCAGCTGACGGTCCCCTCACTTCAGGAACCCGGCAGCCGCTCCTCCCGACCACGCCTCTTCTCCGCCATTACCCCTCGGTGGTGGAACGACCTCCCTCATACAGTTAGGACTGCGGAATCCCTCACCATCTTCCTCAAGAAACTGAAAACCCACCTCTTCAGAACCCACCTGTCCCCCACTGCCTAACCTCCCTTTCCTTACAGTTAAAAAAAAAAACAAATAACAAAACCCTTGTCTTGTATCTATGTTTGTCAAAGTATTCCAGGGGCGCAAAACGAAGGGCCATATTGACGCTCAGTCTTATTGTGATCTCTGCTCACGAGGTATTAGAAATCTGACTGATGCACTGATTGTAAGTCACTTTGGCTAAAAGCGTCTGCCAAATAACTAAATTGTAAATTGAGAGAGAGAGAGAGAGAGAGAGACAGTGCGTGTATGTGTGAGAAAGAGTGTATGAGACAGAGTGAGAGTGTGTGTGTATATGTGTGTGTGTGTGTCTGTGTGAGAGAGCGAAAGAGTGTTTGTGTGTGAGAGAGAGAGAGAGAGAGAGAGAGAGAGAGAGAGATTGCGAGTGTGTGTGTGTGTGTGTGAGAGAGAGAGAGAGAGAGAGAGAGAGAGGTTGCGAGTGTGTGTGTGTGTGTGAGAGAGAGTGCATTTGTGTGTGTGTGAGTGTGCAAGAGAGAGATACAGAGAGAGAGAGAGACAGAGAGAGTGTGTGTGTGAGATGAAGAGAGTAAGTGTGCGTGTGTGAGACAGAGTGTGTGTGTGAGTGAAAGAAAGAGAGAGAGAGAGAGAGAGAGAGAAAGTGTGTGTGTGTGTGTAAGGGAGAGAGAGAGAGAGAAGGAGAGCGAGTGTGTGTGTGTGTGTGTGAGAGAGAGGGACAGAAAGAGAGAGGGTATGTGTGTGTGTGTGTGTGTGTGTGTGACAGAGAGAGAGAGAGAGAGAGGTCGCGAGTGTGTGTCTGTGTGTGTGTGTGAGAGAGGGGGTGGGGGGAGGGAGAGAGTGTGTGTGTGTGAGAAACAGATAAAGAGAGAGGAGTGTGTGTGAGAGAGAGAGTGAGAGAGAGTGTGTGAGAGAGAGAGAGTGTGTGTGTGTTCAGCATCAGAAACACTTTCAATGTTTTTATATGTAATGATATTTTATTTGTGTCTTTCTCTCTGACATGTGCATGTTTACACTGTGTTTGTACCAAAATAAAAAAAATAAACAAGAATTTAAAAGTAAATGGACAAGAATTTCTGAAAAAACAAATCTCTACAAAACTTTGTAAATTCATGAATAATTGTTTATTATTACAGTCACAGATTTCTGATACATAAATGAAACTCTGACTGTACTTCATACACACACGTTTGTGTTTGTGTGTGTGTGTTCAAGTGGAAGTGTAAATAAATGTAAATGATACTGTATAAAAGGGCCATCAGTTGGGAACCTCTGCCTCAGAAGACAGTGCCTAAATGGTTATCTAAGGAAAGTAGAACACAGACTCACATACACTTACATCATTTCATAAAGTTATCATTTAACATCACCATCTATATTCAGTCAGTGAACCCTCTCAGTATTTGTCCTGTTTAAACACAAGTCCTTTCAGTCAGTGAAATATTTCACTCTACCGATTTCAACATGTTAGAGAACCAATGCACTGTGCAAGTTCTGTGTTTTTCCATCAGGCTGGCAGAGCTCCCCCTCCCCCCGATGCTCCCCAAAGTCAACAAGTTGCACGTCCACCAAAAAGACCGCACCCATAAACGTCTCGTCCAGGTCAGGATTAGCCATCTGACCTGTCCATCCAGGCTGCCCGCTGACCTTACAACCAATAGGGGTCAGCATATATAAAAGTCGCATCCCCCGCGATCGTCAGATCAGCCCCCACTCCGGAGAGAAGAGGTCAAAACCCGGACAGTTTACGTTTATGCGGTGTGTGCGTCAGTGACGACTGTAAGTGCTAAACATTGTTGGGCTAAGGGTGCATCTTTCGTAAATAAGGGGAAGATTTGTAATGAACTGTATAGTTTGTTATATATGTAGATATGTCTTTAATAACATTGTCATTAGTAACGGTTGCATGTACAATGACTGTCATTTCCCTGCCGTCACTAAGATACGCGTTTGTATATGTATGCTAGTCCCTGCCAATACGTAATAGCCACATAGCCGTATTGAACACAGCATAAAGGATCCAATGCTTGTGGACCTGTACAGTGACGTGCGTGACCTTAGTGCAGGGGTCACCAACGTGGTGCCCGCGGGCACCAGGTCGCCCGCAGGCCAGTTCTAAAAATAGCACTAATCACCAATGAGCTCAGTCTAAAATTTTATTTAAATTGTGTTGCTATTCTTTTTGAATTACATTTACAGTGATGTAGATTTAAAAACGAATATATAAAAACGTAAAAAAAAAAAAAGATCATTAAAAAAAAGTTTAATATACATGAACTCTGGCGTAGTATGGTTCAGAGGTCAGTCTAGTGCGCATGACAAACCACAGCTTTGCTGAGATGAGCTCGCGAGCGCTGCGAAGATGAATGCGGTTTCTACCCACAAAAACATGGCAGAAAAAAGGAAGAAAACTTCTCATTGTCACAGTGAATGGGAGGAAGAGTCTTTTTTACTAACGTGAAAGAAAACTGTGCGTGTTTCATTTGCGGTGCGAGTGTGGCGATGGCAAAGCGGCACAACGCGGAGAGACACTTCAATACACGTCACAAAAGCTACCGTGTTAACTACCCACCCAACTGCAAAGGTTAATAGAAATCAAATATTGCATGTTGAAATGTATCTGTTTCCTGCCTTGTTCAGTCATTCTGAATAATTATTGTGGTGAATCATTAACGTGATCAGTGTCTTCACGTAGAATATCATTAATAATAATATAAAATTAAAGGTAAACCGGGCAACTTTGTTCTTTCAGAAGTGTGTTATCAAACTGTAGCCCTTTGCATTACTCAGTACCCTTGAAGTAGTTCTCAGTTTCAAAAAGGTTGGTGACCCCTACCTCAGTGTGACCCCTGCCTTAGTGTGACCCCTCCTCCGTTGCCATAGTGCCGGTGCACGATCAGAGTCCCATTAGCACACATGCGCAGTGTAATGGCCCAATATGGCAGCGCCGTGTGAACGATTTTCTTAGCATAGCCACTTAGCTACTAGTGCAAAGGCCTCACACTGTGTGTGTGTGTGAAAAAGAGAAAAAGAATGTGTGTGTGTGTGTGAAAAAGAGAAAAAGAATGTGTGTGTGTGTATTTATTTTATCTGACACAGAGACACTGAGGATTTATAAGAAACATAAAACCCTGCATAGAGGGGTTCAGTGAATGTGCAGTGGAATGTGTGTAAGTGTGTGAGTGTGTGTGTGTCAGAGGAGACGCTGTAGAAGGACACAGTTCCAGACGACCAGTCCAGATACACTCCTACTCTGTGTGTGTGTGAGGGGTGGTGAGATATGACAGTTTTCTGTTTATTGTGACGGGCAGAGTAACTGTTACCACGGCAATACAGACTCCAGGACTTTTCATTGAGTCCAAACACACAGTCACTCCCTCCTTTCCTCCTGATTCCTTTATATGTCACTGATATTTCAGCATAATCTCCACTCCACTCAGTCTCCCAGTAACAGCGTCCAGTCAGACTCTCTCTACACATGACCTGACACCAGTAATCAAATCTCTCTGGATGATCAGGATACGACTGATTCTCTCTCACACGTGTCACCTTTCTGTTCCCCTCAGACAGAGAGAGGTGTGTGTTTACTGTGTTTGGGTCCAGTGTGAGATCACAGGCATCTACAGAGAAGAAGAGAAATTAGAGGAGAAAACACATCACACACTCTCAACTCTGTGTGTGTGTGTGTGTGTGTGTGTGTGTGTGTGTGTGTGTGTACTTACACTCTGTTAGTTCTTGTCGTTTTCTAATCCAATGAACACTGAAACACAGAAAACACAGATCAGATAATGAATGAGACACACACACAAGTTCACTTTCTCTCTCTCACACACACACGCTGAAACACGCACAAGTTCTCTTTCTCTCTCACACACACACAGAAACACACACAAGTTCTCTTTCTCTCTCTCTCTCACACACACACGGACACAAACACATACAAGTTCTCTTTCTCTCTCTCTCTCACACAAAAACACACATACACACAAATTCTCTCTCTCACACAAGTTCTCTTTCTCTCTCTCAAACACACACACACAGACACACACATGCAAGTTCTCTTCCTCTCTATCACACAC